>NW_024434198.1:0-1349 GCF_017639785.1 Mesocricetus auratus | reverse complement strand
GAGGAGCCGCCCTCGCTATCGCTATTGCCGTTAGAAGATGGCGCTGACATCTGCTGTCAGTTGGAGTTAACCGTTAGAAGATGGCGCTGACATCTGCTGTCAGTTGGAGTTAACCGTTTAAGCTGTGCCTCTCCGTGGCGTCATCTGGGGTGATGTGCAAACCACCAATCCCGGCTCTACACGTCTCACTCGGAGCTCCTAGGCTTATATAAGGGGCTGGGTTTCTTAGCTTGGGGTCTCCCTCTAAGAAGCTGATCATCTATCTCTCAAGATGCATTAAAGCTTTACTGCAGAAGGATCCGAGTGTTCTGCGTCGTTCTTGCTGGCGAGACGGTAGCGCGGGACATCTGGTGCCGAAACCCGGGAACTCTTCAACATCGCCGGCGCCGCGGGAGACCCCTCGGAAGACGGGGCGGATTCAGAACTGCAGGGACGTAAGTTCAGAGAGGTATGCTTTATCCTGAACACCCCCTTTCTCGACTTTGGCCTTAGTTTGTCATCACCGTGGGACGGGTCAGTGGAGGCTTTGGTGCTAGTCCTGTTTGTCCTTCTCCTTCATCGTGGCTGGTGCTGACAGAACGGTGCTGTCAGTCTGGTGCTGTCAGTCTGGTGCTGTCAGTCTGGTGCTGTCAGTCTGGTGCTGTCAGTCTGGTAACGGAGTTGAGCGCCGTTTTTAGATAAGCCGCTAGCGCGATGGGGTTGTCACAGTCAGTGGTTACTGCCCTACAGACTGTGCTAAAACAAAGAGATCTTAAAATTGCACCACGAACACTTCAAAATTTTGTGAAGGAGGTAGATAGAGTGGCACCATGGTATGCTTGTTCCGGGTCCCTCACTGTGGCCTCATGGAACAAGCTAGGTAAAGAACTAGACAGGAAGCATGCAGAAGGAGATCTCCACTTAGGTACCAAAGCCATTTGGAAGCTAGTTAAAAACTGCTTGGAGGATGAGGCCTGTCACCCTGCTATAATAGAAAGTCAGGGAACCTTAGAGGAAGTTCAGGATAGCATGTCAGAAACTGAACGGAGTGAGAGAATGGGAGCTCGCAAAAGGAAAGACATGTCTAAGAAAAAAGGCCCTCCCCAAGAAGTTAAGAAAGGGGAGAGAAAGAAGGAGTGATCATTCACCCCCTAACAAATCTAAGAAAAAGAAAAAGCCAGAATCTAGTCTATACCCTACAGTAGAGCTAGAAGCCTTGGAGCTAGATAATTCTGATTCTGACACTCTGTATTCTAGCGAAGAAGGTGGTCTAGAGGAGGAGGTGGCACGGTATGAGGAAGAAAGATATCACCCTGATAGACACCGGCCACTGAAAACAAAAATGAATGTGAGGCCACCACCTATAAATC
>NW_024434197.1:0-6633 GCF_017639785.1 Mesocricetus auratus | reverse complement strand
TGTCCCGCGCTACCGTCTCGCCAGCAAGAACGACGCAGAACACTCGGATCCTTCTGCAGTAAAGCTTTAATGCATCTTGAGAGATAGATGATCAGCTTCTTAGAGGGAGACCCCAAGCTAAGAAACCCAGCCCCTTATATAAGCCTAGGAGCTCCGAGTGAGATGTGTAGAGCCGGGATTGGTGGTTTGCACATCACCCCAGATGACGTCACGGGAGAGGCACAGTTTAAACGGTTAACTCCAACTGACAGCGACAGTTAACTCCAACTGACAGCGACAGTTAACTCCAACTGACAGCGACAGTTAACTCCAACTGACAGCGACAGTTAACTCCAACTGACAGTGGATGTCAGCGCCATCTTCTAACGGCAATAGCGATAGCGAGGGCGGCTCCTCACATCTCCCCTATTCATTTATTTTTGAAGCAATAGGACACCCACAACTTTGGAGTGGAGATAGAGGTCAAATCCCCATGTGCAAATTCGGAACATGTACAAAGCTCCTCTCCAGGGTCTTATCCCCAGAGGAAGTCCTGACCAGTCCGATGTCTTTTTCTGGGGGAAGGAGATCATGACATAGAACCTTCATGCAAGATGACTTATCTCCCAGGAGAAAGTCGTTATACCGCAGACCTCTCCTGTGCAGTGCTTAGCCTTGCAACTCCTTGGGCTGCTGAAGCCTACCCACTCTATCCCGTGCAATGAGACTAGCCTCGTGGGGTGCAAGAGCTGGGAGGCCAGCGACCTATTGCTTTAACATGGTTAACCAAATGTCAGGGGATGCTCCGTGTTCTAAGGCAGCAAGTGCTTGTGCCACCACCACTTTCTCCTTTTGTTTGGGCTCTGAGCGTACACACCATCCAAAGCATCAACACTATTCCACAGCAGAGAACTAGGCTAAATGATCCTACCCCCACCCATTCCTTAAAATAAGAAAATGCAGATGAAATCCAGGGGAGAGGTCTTCCATCAGAGAAAGATCCAGATGCGTCGAATTCACTTGCAGGATCGCCATTCTCAACTCACGGAGTGTCTGCTCAAACTCAAAAGTCCAATTCTGTAATAAATGTTGAGACAGAGCTTTTGACAGGTTAGCTGCTCTTGTAAAATTCTCATATTGTACTAAGTGACACAAAGGCCAGGCAACTTTGTTCACATCCCAATTTGGCCATCTGCCACAATATATCCAATTGTTCCTGAACCAAATTAATCTGTTGGTTTACCAACATCAGGCCTCCTTGTATCTGAGAATTGGCAGTGGCCTGTTTATCTAGGACCATGGTCACAGTGGCCTATAGTTCATTAATGGTTTGAGTTGTCTGCACAGTGGCAGAAAGTGCAAGGGCCGAGGCGGTAACCGAAGCAGTAACCGCGGCGGTGGCTATCAGGCCCACAATAATAGCAGAGATCCCAAAAATCTCGCTTTTCCCTAAACAAACTCAAATTACTTGGCGCCTCAACAGGAGCTGGAATAAATCGAGGCATGCGCATTACCAAAGCAAAAGGGTGCTTAATAGCATCCCAGCATAATGCATAAAAACAATTCTAAGCAGAACAATTTATTTCTTTCTGATTCTTACCTAAGGTATCATTACTCACAACCCAAATAAAGGGCAGCTGAATAATTAGTTCTCTTAAAAGGGGTATACTTAACATTGGAGGAGGACCAATCAGATGATCCAGAGCTCTGTCCCTCACTCAGACTGTTGCCTAATGCCCCTTTCCAATCAAAAGTAATCTGTCCCTTCTCACTATCATAGGAGAAAGATCAGTACAGCTTCCATTAATTCAAAAGGATTAGCATTAGATCTTTCTGGATCCATATGAATAAAATTATCCTTTAATGAAGAAATCACAGTAAAGCACAAGCTTCCTACTAATGACAAGGTTCTCTCATCCTGAAAACTCTGTATCTGAGGATCTAAAGGCAAAAAGGCAAGCCCCAACTCTCTATTATTTGTGAAAAATCTAGGGAACACCTGGGCATTCTGCATCACTGGCATCGGTAGGGGGAAGGTAGACATGATGGCCCACCGTAACTCTCCCATCATACTAGGAACCATCATCCCGAGTAGGAGAGTCTTCATCACCCACTTGGCCTCCATCCTTCTTATTCTGGAGTTGTGAAGGAGCTCTTCGAGTGAGTCTTTCAGGGATCCACAGGGGGTTTTCTTCCTCCTGTGGAAAAACACACACAGCTCCCCTGGATCTTATAAGAATAGGATCCGGGCCTTTCCAGAGATCAGTCAAGACATCTTTCCATTTTACCATTTCTTTTGGCCTATCAGGCTCTAAACTGTGGCGATCAGCCGCAGTGTGGCCTTGGGCATCACAGTTCAAGAAATTAAGGGTAAAAAGTGCCATGGATACAGCAACTCTTGGTACCGAGGGTAGAACATCCTCAATACTCCCCTTTTGTTTAATCAGATATGATTTGAGTGTACGATGGGCACGTTCCACAATGCCCTGTCCTTGAGGGTTATAAGGTAGGCCAGTTAGATGGGTAACATCCATTTGCCGACAAAACTGTCGGAATTTTTGAGAGGTATATGCTGGTCCATTGTCTGTTTTTAAAATTCTGGGTTTTCCCTAAGCACTCCAGGCCTCAAGGCAATGTTGAATCACATATGAGGCCTTTTCCCCTGTTAGGGGTGTGGCAAACATTACGCCAGAACAGGTGTCAACAGAAACATGAACATATTGAAGCCTTCCAAAAGAGGGAATATGAGTAACATCCATCTGCCACATCTGCAATGGTCTAATGCCACGTGGGTTTATTCCCATGTGGGGAGTAGGTAAGAATTCGCAGCAATTCTGGCATTGAGTAACAATTTCCCTAGCCTCTTTCCTGGATAGAGCAAAACGACGGCGCAAGGTCTCAGCCGTCACATGAAAGCGCTTATGGAATTCTTTTGCTGCTTGTGCATGGGTAGACAAGGCAGCGGCCACCAGCTTTGTAGCCTTGTCCGCTAAGTCATTCCCTAAGGACATGGGACCTGGGAGTCCAGAATGTGCTCGGACATGGGTAATGAAAACAGGAAATCTCCTATTTAACAAGGCAGCTTGTATCTTCTGAAAGATGTTAGCAACTCTGCTGGAGGATCTTATTATTCCAGCTATCTCAAGGAGATTAACTGCATTAACCACATAAGAGGAATCTGATACAATATTGAGGGGTCCTGGAAAAGCCTCAAGAACCTCCAGTACTATCAGACATTCTACAACTTGAGGTGAAGTTTCATTATATTGTTTAGATATAACCCTATCCTTGACCACATAAGCTCCCATACCAGTTTTTGATCCATCAGTGTACACCACAGTCCCATCTGGGAGTGGGTCTTTAGCTGTCACTTGTGGAAACACTATAGCCTGGTTTAGGGCAAACTGTAAAATTGGATGCTTTGGAAAATGATTATCAATTTGTCCTGAAAAGGAAGTAACTAAAACTGCCCAATCACTAGATGTGGCTGCCAAGGTCTGAACTTGTGCAGCAGTATAAGGCACAATCAAGGAATCAGGATCCCTGCCAAAATGTGTAACAGCTGCTTTTATTCCGCGAAGCGAGCTGTGCAACAGCATCAGGGTACCAGTCAATAATCTTAGCAGGGGAAGCATTTGGATGAATCCAAAGTAATGGTCCATGTTGCCACAGGACTGCAGTTGGCAATTGAGCTGTCTTAAAAACACACAGATTAAAAGGTAGTGACTCCTCAATTCGTTGTAATTGTGCTTCCTGTAAGGCCTCTTCCACCATCTGTAAGGCTCGGTGGGCGGCAGGGGTAAATTTTCTGGGTGAGGAGATATGAGGCTCACCCTCCAGGAGATCGAAGAGGGGTTTTAGATCAGCAGATGGAATTTTTAAAAAGGGCCTCAACCAATTTATATCTCCCAGAAGTTTCTGAAAATCATTTAATGTTTGTAAGTGGTCTTTGCGAATTTCTATTTTCTGAGGAACTATATTTTTGGGAGTAATCTTTGAGCCCAAAAAGAGGCCTGTATCTGCAATTTGAACCTTTTCTGAGGCAATCTCTAATCCCCACTGTTTTAATTCAGCCACCAGCATGGGAAAAGCCTTTTGTAAAACATCTAACTCTTTGTGACAAATAAGAATATCGTCCATATAATGGATAACGATTAAAGATGTAAATTGCTTCCTAATTGGCTCCAAAGCCTCCTGCACATATAGCTGACATATTGTTGGGCTATTGGCCATGCCTTGCGGCAGTACCTTCCACTGAAATCTCTTGTCTGGTTCCATATGATTAAGAGAAGGGATAGTGAAGGCAAACCTTGGTCTATCCCGTGGGTAAAGTGGAATAGAGAAGAAACAATCCTTAATATCTATAATAATAAGCTTCCAATCTTGAGGAAGTGCAGAAAGCAAAGGAAGGCCTCTTTGAACAGGGCCAAAAAGATGCATCTGATTGTTAATGGCCCGCAGGTCGTGGAGTAATCTCCACTTCCCAGATTTCTTCTTAATAACAAAAATTGGTGTATTCCATGGGGAGGTAGAAGGCTCTAGATGCCCCAGCCGTTCCTGTTCTTGCACTAATCTTGTGACAGCCTCTAATTTTTCAGAGGATAGAGGCCATTGAGAGACCCATAACGGCTCCTCTGTTTTCCATGGTATGGGTCGTGAAGCCTCAACGGCCCCTAAATAAAACCCAGTCCTTTTCTACCCCGATTTCCGTGTTGTGTAATGGGTTTTATTCTGCCTTGTTCTTGCCTACCCAAGCCTCTACCATTTGTATACCCCATCTTTGCCATAATGGCTGATGCCTGGGGGGAGTATTCATTAGTTAGGGTCATGCCCATGGCTTGTAACACATCTCGTCCCCATAAATTTACAGGGAGTGGCAACACATAGGGGGTAAAACATCCCTGTTTGCCTTCAGCATCCCGCCAGGTTAAGGCTGAGGCACTGATGGCAGGAGAGGACTGGTATCCAAGACCTTGTAGAGAATGAGATGAAACAACAGTGGGCCAAGACTTCGGCCACCAATGGAGTGAAATAATGCTTTTGTCTGCTCCCGAATCCATTATCCCTTCAAATTCTTTTCCATTAATTAACAATTTTATTGTAGGTCTCTCATTTAGGGGTATAGCCAGATAGGCTGAATCACTTCCAGAAGATCCCATAGCCCTTTTTTGTAAAGTGTAGGTTTCTCCATCCCCGAGGGAGGGCAGCAACACCAGTTGTGCAATTCTATCTCCCTGCTTTATAGAAAATACACCCCGAGGGCTAGAACAGAGAACTTGAATCTCCTCTTTATGATATGGGTCAACAATCCCAGGATATATAATGAGTCCCTGTAAAGTTAAGGAGCCACGGCCCAGAATAAGCCCAATGGTGGCAGGGGGCAAAGGTCCAGGGGAATGGACTGGGACCGGTTGAACATTCATTTGGGGCATGAGTAAGAAGTCGGAGGCGGCACGCAAGTCCATTCCGGAGGTTCCTCGGAAACCTCTACTTCCTCTTGATTGCTTTTCTGAAATTGGTTCCCATATTTCTGAGGGCCCTGGGACCATGGGCCCCGTGACCCGTTTTTTGATTGGGGTACCTTGGATTCTTCAATAGGGGGCAGAAGCCTCCCTTTACATCCCGGACTGACCTGCATTCGCTAGCCCTATGATAACCTTTACCACAACGATAGCAAAGCTTCGATTCTCTTGTTCTTTCAGGGGCTTGACAATCTTTCTTAAGGTGCCCCATTCTCCCACAATTAAAACAAGCTTTTCGATTAGATAAATCTCTATACCTGTGCGTTTGTAAAATGGCGGCAGCTAGTCCTGCATTGGTTAGGGGTCCCCCCAGCTCCCTGCACACTCTGAGCCAATCTTGTAAACCTTTGCTTTTGCGAGGGGCGATAGCCGCCGACATTCCTGGGTTGCTTGTTCATAGACAAGTTGCTCAATCAGGGGCATAGCTTGTTCTGAATCACCAAAGATGCGACTGGCGGCCTCTGTCATTCTGGCCACAAAGTCTGAAAATGGCTCTTGGGGTCCTTGGACAATCTTTGTAAGGTGTCCACTGGACTCTCCCTTTTGTGAGGGCCTTCCATGCTTTAATAGCGGCGGCCGACACCTGACCATAGACGCCCCAGATGTAGTTGGTTTGATTAAGGGCATGTTGACCCTGACCTGTCAGCATTTCAAATGTCCACTGCCTCTGATTCTCATCTTCAGCCGTGGCATTAACTCTAGCTTGTGCCTGGGCTGCATCATACCAGAGAGCCTTCCATTCCATGTATTGTCCCATGTTGGGAAGCACTGCTTTCACTGTCGTTTGCCAGTCAGTGGGAGTCATGGCAAAATTAGCAAGCCTTTCCACCTGTAATGTGGTAAAGTTAGCATTGACCCCATAATTACGAACGGATTCGGCCAATTCTTTAATTTGATTGTAATCTACGGGGGTATGTACTCTTCCGCCTTCCACATTCTCGAATACTGGAAAAGCCATTTGTATTTTTCTCCGTTCCTCTAAAGGTAAAAAGGAGTCAGTACCAGTATTCAGCCGAAGCTCATATGGCGGAGGCGCTGAGGGGCGTGAGCCCGCCGGATTTATAGGCGGTGGCCTCACATTCATTTTTGTTTTCAGTGGCCGGTGTCTATCAGGGTGATATCTTTTTCCTCA
>NW_024434196.1:0-22016 GCF_017639785.1 Mesocricetus auratus | reverse complement strand
AATAAAATTAAAAATCTCCAGTCTTTCACCTGATCCACTGAGGTCAGGAAAGTAAAGAAAAACTCAGAGATCTAAAAGGATAGCCAACAAGTAAGGCTATAAGTGTGTATTAAAAAGGGGGTACCAAGCTAGAGGTACCAGACTAAATGTCTAGGCCCTTGCATGGCAAAGGTCAGGAAATAAAGGGAACCAAAGAGATCACCCTCAGTTGAAGGGTGGATTGGATTAAATGTCTAGGCCCTCACCTAACAAAGGTCAGGAAAGAAAGGGAACCTAAGATAAGAAGTTGCCCTCAGTTGGAGGGTGGATTGGAGGATCATCCTCAATGGGAGGATGGATTAAAGATGGATAAATTTAAAAAATTGGTAAAGTTAATAAATGAGTCATTAGTATTCAGTAAAGAAAAAGGCAAAAGTATATAAAATAAAAATGTTGGTTACATTTATATGGGGTAGGTTATTGATACAAATTTAAGGTCAATTTTGTGAGTCATCTCTAAAAACTTTTGGCAAAAGCCTGGCCTTTCCACTTTGCATCTACAGAATTACAAGGAGTGGGTAGGGCTGTAGCCCCTGAATGTAGCTCAAAACTTCTCAAATGAAGAAATGATGAGGGACATACAGAATTTTTTCAACCTTTTGTTTTAATTCAAAGATTGACTGGAGTTGTTCTGTTAAAGAAGTTTCAGTTCAACAAACTAATCATAACCTAGGCAAAAGGAGAGATATGTATTCATGGTCTGTATGTATGGACGTGGCCACTTCAGTATGTATGAAGTGTAAAATGTAAATCTGTGAATGTTGACAAAAGCAACTGTTCTAATTGCCTTGGATATGATTAAAGGGATACTTAAATCCCTTCAAACAGTTAAAAACTACCTAAATTGATTTAGATATAGCCAAAAAAATCCAGTCAGTCGGTTAATATTTTAACAAAAAATTCAAGTTAAGCCCTCAGAGCCAGTCAATTAAAAAAGAGAGAGAGAGAGGTTTTTGTAGGGAACTGCCCTGCCACTTTGGCAGGCCCCACCCCCAAAGGTGTCTGTGTAGATGCAAATCAGGCCTTGTCAGCTCAGATGCAAATGAGGCCTCGTCAGCTAGTGAGAGCTACTGGTTAAAAAAAGGGGGGGACTATTTGGGACATAGTATGGTTTACAATCCTTAAATGATTCTCAAAGGTACTTAATGGTTATGTCCCTTTTAAAGGACATCTACTAATAATTTAAATAGTGATCCCAATTCATCTAGATAGTTGACTAAGGAGGGTAGACAAATCCTTCTACTGTTATGGTCCAACTTCAACAGTTCATACAAAATTTAAAAATAAAAAAGGGGGAGTAATGTTCCCAGTCCCTACATGATTCATTGAATAATCCACTCCTCATTTAAAAATTTTTTAAATGTAAATGCCAGTGAGCAATCTGCTTCAGACAGATTCTGGCATAATGAAACTTAAACAACTATTACTCAGGTCAAATAGAGACATCCATACACTAGACCCTGGAGAAGACCCTAATTTGGAGTCGAGGGCATGTTTATGTTTTCTTGCAGGAAAATAATAAAGCTTCAGTAGCTGTCACAACATTTGGTGAGATGCATAGAGCAGAGAAAACTGGACCTGAGACCATGGGAGCCTGCCCAAACCAGTTTGAGATCTTCTAAATCGGTGTTCCTGACCCTTGATGTCATCAAATCTACAGCCGGAGAAAGAAATAAAACAGTCAGTTCGAGATTTCCAGTTTCTCATCAGGCCTGCTACATCAACCTCCTGGACCCGTGAGTTTTCATCCCAAAGCCAACAAAACTGAAAGATTAGCAGTTTGCCTTTGACACATCTTAAAACAACAGAATTCATTTTGCCATTTTTTCCCTTTGGGGGAAAAAAGGACCCATTTAAAACATTTGGACATTGGTATGGACTGTGATGAGTGGCAAAAGCCTCTTTTCTGTATTTGAACAGGACATGGTCACTTGAAATATCAGACTTGGTGGTTCCTGTTTCTGGAATCGCACCTATGCCATTGTATTTTTCTGGAGAAATGTAATTTTTCCTAATGCAACAAAAAGACTTTGACTCAAGTTACATATTCAGCTGATACTACTGACATTAAATCAACAAACTACATCACCACAGGAACAAATTGGTACTCTGCAAATAGTGCAACAAGCTTCTTGTTCATATTTTTATAATGCTACATTTGTAACATCAATGATTATACCTAATGTATCTGTGCAAGTGCACTCTCTAAATGCTTTCCTAAGTAGATCTTGAAATGATTGTAAACTTTATCACTGTTTTGACCGTCAAATTATAACTATAAATCACCCTTGTAGCAAAGAAAGGCTGGTGGTAGAATGCTACGGCCCGATCAGGGGAAGGGAAGGGCAGATGACAGAGAGGCGCTATGTCAGTGGGGGTCCTAGGAATGGTAACAGTGGCAGTAGGCATTCTGGCTTCATGCTGAGTTCAAAGTGCCTTAGCCCATGGCAATCCCTATAGCCATAAAGCCTTATTACAGATGATTCTAAGGTTGGGGTTGCTCTGTTGATGGGCAACCTGTGGGGAAGACCCCTCCCACCTAAGACAGGGGTTCAAGGTCCCCCAAGGATGGGAAAGGGAGGGTGACCCTACTTGACCTAAGCCAGGAGTGCCTCATTTAAAAACAAAAAGGGGTGAATTGTGGGGACACCAGACCTTGAGCAGAGACCCACTTCCCCTTCGGCCTGGGAGCAGGCAGCTGTGAGATAATGTTTACTGAAAACAATTCAGTGCTATAAAGCTCTTGATAGGGCTCAGATAAGGGCTCACTCACTGAAACACCGTGACTTTGATCCCCCCCTACGGCTAGTCTATACATCTTTATTTTGTGAATGTTCCAGGCCTCTGGCTTCTATTACACTATCAATAATTGACCATCATTGAGACTCCTCTTGGATATGAAATTGATGCCTTGTGTCATGGAGATCCTGAAGCTCTGGGTTTGCAGGTCCCCAACCTTCACTGACTCTAGCAGTTCAGAGATGATGAAGATGTTAGGGTGGATAACTCATAGTCCTGGTCCTGGGCCTGAGTTGTTGCTGGGTGAGTTACTCTGCCACCTTTACCTCGTCTATACCACCAGACAAGCTTTCCAGCACTGCACTAGTTAGCTCACCAAATGCAGCAAGTAGAAGGAGGGGCCAATTCTCCTGCTCTCATGCCCTCACATCTGGCTCACACACACTCAGACCACATAGATCCAGCTCTACTGTCTTGCCCAGATGAGGTGCCAGGAACATTCTCCCAATTGCTGTAGTTGTTGAGGGGCAGACGTAACACAGGCAGATGGTTTTAGTGCAGGTTGGGTGGGAATAGTTCCCTTACCAGTTCTGACACAAGATAAAAGAATTGGGGTAAACTCATGTCTTCTGCTCTCATAACTGTCAGGGCCAGTTCTTCTGCACTGCTGGCAACAGTGTTAGCTCTACTGTGCTGCTCATTCCAGGTGCAGGACTCACTCTCCTGAGGTCTGCAGTTGGGGAGGGGTGGGACCAGATCCTCCTAGTACTGCAGCCAGTGAAGGGTGTGCTCAACTCTGTGCATCCCTATCCTGTCTTCAATGATAACAGGAGCTGCTGACATCAACACAGAGAGAGACTCTGGTGGGGCAATGGATCCAGACATGGCCCTTTACAGGATCCTAGGCCCAGAGTACACCATGACCCCTGGTGGAAGTATAGGCCACTCAGATCTGTATGACCCCAGCAGAAGCATATTCCTTGAAAACTAACAATGCCCTAGGTGGTGGCCCAGATCTCTATTTCTGTGTGTCTCAACACAGTCTTCCATGACAGATTTCCTGCAACATGGCAAGGGCTAAGGACTTATTCGTTTTGTGAAATCATCAACATTGAACTGACAGGAAAATTCTTAGTCACCAACATCCCCAACCTCCATGTTGTTACACTCCTCACAGGAACCTCCTGCTGGTGAATGTCACACTTCTCAGTAATTCTAACCACAGGTTTTCTGTATCTCAAGCTCATTTTTGATGCTTCCTTTTCCTCAGGAGAACTGAGTCAACAGATACATGGATCTGATTTGGGGTAGACTACCTGGAGGTGAGTTGGCATTTGACTCAGTGATGAGTACAGAGCTATTAGGGGTGTCTTCTGAGGAGGCCTTGATCCTAGGGTGGAGAACACTATGTGATACAGGTGTCTGTGGCTTCTTTGTCTTCCTACGTTTTGTCTCAAGACTTGATAGCAGAGGAGGAAAGGCAGTCATATGGAAAGAAGCCTGCCTGTGTCACAGACTAGACAAAACAAGGGTCTAAAGAAATCCTGACCAAAGAAATTGGTCTTAAGAGTAAAGAATAGGCAGTCATTTTTATATTAATGAAAATAGTCATTTTACTCAATAGTGGCTTAAAGGGACCACAATATAAACATTAAATAGCTTTGGCAAAATAGGAAAACAACAAGAACAAAAGAAATACCAAATGAAATCAAAGCCTCAAACCATAACAAATAATGATAAAAAACCAAAGCAAACAAAACCAACCAAAAAAATTAAGCTAAACAGCCTGCTTAATTAAAAGATTAACTTAACCTTGCTTCATATTTTGTACCACAGATCTACAGCCTATGGATGACCTTGGAAGGCGGTCGTCAATTGTAAAAAGCCTTTTCAAATCTAGTATACACATGCCTCCTTGGGGCTTTGCAGGGTGTCTTCTGCAGACGCCTTGGTCCTAAGGTGGACAATGCTGTGGGTCCAAGATGTCTGTGTCTTCTTTGGCCTCCTCACTTCTCTCTGGAACTGTGAGAAGGAAAGGCAATCAGTCCCAGAAGCAGCCTGTTTGGGCCATAGACTAGACAAAACCAGGGGCTATTGACACAGAGGAAGCCAAAGTCAAGCCCCCCCCCCATGCACCACAAATGCCATGGTTGCAGGGATTAGGATGCAAATGTGGCCAACCTGCCTTTGAGACTTAATGCTCTCGCTGCAGCAGCTCTGTCTGCAGGAGGCTCCAAAAAAGGGCTGACCCACACTGTACTTTTTCACACACTGATGCTGGACATCTGAATACTTTCTACTCAAAACGACTCTGAGGAATGTATTACAACCCTAATGTCCCATGTATTCTCTGTGGATACCTACTTCATGATCTAGAATCACTGGGCCACAAATCACCTGTGTGGTCCTTGCTTGCTGGAAACTCATTATTTAGCTAATGCTGCATGGAAAGTGTAGAGATCCAACTATACATGTGAGTTCTGGGGTTATAGGTTATAGGACTGTGACACATACATGAATATAGAAGGTACCATTGAGTGAGTAGAATTGAAAATTGTGTTTTTATTTATAAAAACACATTTTTCCAATAGGGGATTTAAAATGGCAGACAATACAAACATACAAACAGTGAAGAGCCTAAGCAAATTATGAAAAACAATAAAAAGACAAAAAGAACATCAAAATAGCAAAAGAATGAGAAAACAACCAAAAGCATAAATGTAAACCAAAAAAAGAAGGAAAATTGACATAAGAAATTTTCTCTTGTAACGGGTTGAAAAGCACAGACATACAGCCTCTGCCTGGCCTTACAAGTAAGTCATGGATTTTAACAGGTTTTTCTAGATAGCTGTGGTAAAAGGGAACAGTATTCGCAGTCCCTAAGTGTCTGTAACAATATGACCAGGTTATCATCTGTGCCTGTTCATAATGGCAGTGTATGGACAAGGGAATGTGTCCCAAGAAATGCTACATAACATTTATGATCCTATCTAGATTTTTCCCACTAAAAGTGTTGCCTGAGGCTATGATGGTCAACTGGGGTTGGAGGGGGTTGAGTGGGGGAGTCCAGGTAGGAGGGCTAATGTCATGTCAGCTGCACAGCCTGTTTCCGAGAGCGTGTGGAGGGTGTAGGGGATTGACAACACAGAGACTCATTCAACGATGTAAGGAAAACTTTAAGCAGGCCCCAAAATGTTCAAGAAAACTTCCCAAGAAAGGCTCCCTCCAGAGAAGCTTCTGCTCTCTCCTCTACCCTGGCTGGTTCTGCTCTGACACCAAAAACTGATCTGGGCATGTCAGAAGAGGTGGTTAGTCTTTGGACAAGGTCGAGGTCAGGGCAGTTCCCGTGGGTAAGCCTTTTCCAGGAACTTATTGCCCCGGGCATTGTATTGTTTTTAGTAAACATGTTTTTAGTAAACATTGTCTTACAGCTGCCTACTCCTAGGTGGATGGGGAAGTGGGTCTCTGCTCAAGGTCTGGTGTTCCCACAATTCACCCCTTTTTATTTTCTAATAAGGCACTCCTGGCTTAGGTCAAGTAGGGTCACCCTCCCTTGCCCATCTTCGGGGGACCTTGAACCCCTGTCTTAGGTGGGAGGGGTCTTCCACACAAGTTGCCTGTCAACGGAATGACCTCATCCTTAAATCATCTGTAACCAACCTTCAAGGCTATCAGGATTGCCATGGGCTAAGCTAAGCAACACTTGGTTACAGATCTCTTGCCTCTGGAACAAGGCACGTTTGAGCTCGGCATAAAGCCAGAATGCCTACCACCACTGCCACCATTTCCAGGACCCCCATTGACATAGCGCATCTCCATCACCATACCCATCACCAGATCTGGGCCATAACATTCTACCAGCCTTCATCTGTTACAAGGGTAACCCGCACGTGATTTACATTCTGTTACAAGGGTAACCCGCATGTGATACATTTACAATTTGATAAAGTTTACAATCGTTCCAAGATCTGCTCAGGAAAGCATTTAGAAAGTGCACTTGCACAGATACATTAGATACAATCATTGATGTTACACATGTAGCATTATAAAAAATATGAACAAGAGGCTTGTTGCACTATCCAGAGAACACCAATTTGTTCCTGTGGTGATGCAGTTTGTTGATTTAATGTCAGTAGCTTCAGCTGATTATGCGACTTGAGGCAAAGTCTCCTTTTTGTCGCATTAGGACAAGTTGAATTTCTCCAGAAAATATACTGGCATAGGCGCAATTCGAGAAACAGGAGCCACCAAGTCTGATATTTCAAGTGACCATGTCCTGTTCAAATACTGAAAAGAGACTTTTGTCACTCATCACAGTCCATACCAATGTCCAAATGTTTTAAATGGGTCCTTTTTTTCCCCTAAAGGGAAAAACTAGCAAAATGAATTCTGTTGTTTCAAGGTGTGTCAAGGGCAGACAGTTAGTCTTTCCAGTTCTCTGTTGGCTTCGGGATGAAAACTCACTGATCCAGAAGGTTGATGCAGCAGGTCTGTTAAGAAACTGGAAATCTTTTTTTTTGCTAGCATTTTTATTCTTTTTTTTCCAGTTTAAATTTAGATAAGAAACGAAGTTGCTTCACAAGTCAGTTCCAGGTCCCTCTCCCATTCCCTCCCATCCTCCCGTGCCCTCCTCCCAACCCCCCCCCCCGTTATCTCCTCATTCCCCCAGGGAGGGTGAGGCCCTCCATGGGGGTGTCCATAGTCTGTCATTTCATATAGGGCAGGGCCTAGACCCTTCCCCAAGAGTTCAGGGTGAGAGTGTACCTCACATTGTTCTATGGGAGTCCAAAGTCCGTGTGTATACTTGGGATGGGTACTGATCTGCTGCCCAAGGCTCAATAGATTCCCGAGGCCTCCTCACTGACACCCAGATTCAGGGGGTCTTGATCAGTCCCATGCTGGATTCCTAGGCTGATGCCTGGGATTCAAGAGTTAACCTTTGTCTGGTCAGCTGTTTCTGGCGGTTAAACCAGCCCACTCTTAATCACTTTGATCATCAGTCCTCCCTCTCTGTTACTGCCTTTCTTGAGTTCAGCTCAGTACTTAACCAAGGGAGTCTGCCTCTTCTTCGATCAGCCACTAAATGAAGTTTCTGTTTCCCAGACTCTCTGGCCATAGGATTGTAGGCTGGCACTCCCCAGGTCTATGTCTAAAATCCATATATGAGAGAGTACATGCCATGTTTCTCTTTTTGTGACTGGGTTACCTCACTCAGGATGGTTTCTTCTAGTGTCATCCATTTGCCTGCGAATCTCAGGATTCCATTATATTTTTCTGCTGAATAGTACTCCATTGTGTAGATGTACCACATTTTCTCTATCCACTCTTCGGGTGAGGGACATCTAGGTTGTTTCTAAGTTCTGGCTATTACAAATAAAGCTGATATGAACAAAGTGGAACAGACATCTTTGTTGTATGACTGGGCATCTTTTGGATATATGCCTAAGAGTGGAGTTGCTGGGTCTTGTGGTAGGTTTATTCCCATTTTTCTGAGGAATCTCCATACTGATTTCCAAAGTGGCTGAACCAGTTGGCACTCCCACCAGCAATGGAGGAGTGTCCCCCATTCACCACATCCTCTCCAGCATAAATTGTCATTGGTGTTTTTGATTTTAGCCATTCTGACAGGAGTGAGATGGTATCTCAGAGTTGTTTTGATTTGCATTTCCCGGATGGCTAAGGATGTTGAGCACTTTCTCAAGTGCCTCTCAGCCATTTTAGACTCCTCTATTGAAAACTCTCTATTTAGTTCTGCAGCCCACTTTTTCATAGGGTCCTTTGGTGTTTTGGATACTTGCTTCTTGAGTTCTTTGTAAATTTTGGAGATCAACCCTCTGTCAGATGTGGGATAAGTGAATATTTTTTCCCATTCTGTGGGCTGCCTTTTTGTCTTGCTGACTGTGTCCTTTGCCTTACAGAAGCTTCTCAGTTTCAGTAGGTCCCATTTATTAATTGTTGATCTCACTGTCTGTGCTACTGGTGTTATGTTCAGGAAGCTGTCTCCTGTACCAATTCGTTCAAGGGTACCACCCACTTTGTCTTCTAAGAGTTTCAGTGTGGCTGTATTTATGTTGAGGTCTTTGATCCATTTGGACTTAAGTTTTGTGCATGGCAATAAACATGGATCAATCCGCATTCTTCTACATGCCAGTCTCCAATTATGCCAGCACCATTTGTTGAAGATGCTTTCTTTATTCCATTGTATATTTTTAGCTTCTTTGTCAAAGATCAGATGTTCGTACGTGTGTGGGTTAATACCCGGGTTTTCAATTCGATTCCATTGGTCTACCTATCTATTTTTGTGCCAATACCAAGCTGTTTTCAGGACTATAGCTCTGTAATAGAGCTTGAGGTCAGGGATGGTGATGCCTCCAGACGTTGCCTTGTTGAACAGGGTTGTTTTGGCTATCCTGGGTCTTTTGTTTTTCCATACAAAATTGATTATTGTTCTTTCAAGGTCTGTGAAGAATTGTGCTGGGATTTTAATGGGGATTGCATTGAATCTATAGATTGCTTTTGGCAGGATTGCCATTTTTACTACATTGATCCTACCTATCCAAGAGCATGGGAGATCTTTCCATTTTCTGAGGGCTTCTTTAATTTCTTTCTTTAAAGATTCAAAGTTCTTATGATACAGGTCATTCACTTGTTTGGTTAGCATTACCCCAAGGTATTTTATGTTGTTTGTGGCAATTGTAAAGGGTGATGTTTCTCTGATTTCTCTTTCAGCCCTTTTATCATCTGTATATAGTAGAGGTACTGATTTTCTTGAGTTGATCTTGTAGCCTGCCACTTTGCTGAAGGTGTTAATCAGCTGTAAGAGTTCCCTGGTAGAGTTCTTTGGGTCATTGATGTAAACTATCATATCGTCTGCAAACAGTGAAAGTTTGACCTCTTCCTTCCCAATTTGTATCCCCTTGATCCCCCTTTGTTGTCATATGGCAATAGCTAGAACTTCAAGTACCATGTTGAAAAGGTATGGAGAGAGTGGACAGCCTTGTTTTGTTCCTGATTTTAAAGGAATTGCGTTGAGTTTCTGTCCATTTAGTTTGATGTTGGCTGTTGGTTTACTGTATATAGCTTTTATTATGTTTAAGTATGTCCCTGTTATCCCAGATCTCTCCAAGACCTTTATCATGAAGGGGTGTTGGATTTTGTCAAAGGCTTTTTCAGCATCTAATGAGATGATCATATGATTTTTGTTTTTCAGCTTGTTTATATGGTGGATTAGGAAACTGGAAATCTTGAACCGACTGTTTTCTTTCTTTCTTGGGATGTAGATACGATGACATTAAGGGTCAGGAACACTGATATAGGAGATTTCACTCAAACTGCCTTAGGTAGGCTCCCATGGTCTCAGGTCCAGTTTTTCTCTGCTCCATGCATCTCACCAAATGATCTGACAGCTGCTGAAACTTTATTCTTTTCATGCAAGAAAACACAAACATGCCCTCGACCCTAAATTAGGGTCTTCTCCACTGTCTAGTGCATAGATGTCTCCATTTGACCTGAGTAATAGTTGCTCAAGTTTCATCATGCCAGAATCTGTCTGAAGCAGATTGCTCACTGGCATTCACATTTTAAACTTTTTAAATGAGGAGTGTATTATTTGATGAGTCATGTGGGGACTGGGGACATTATTCCCCCTTTTTTATTTTCTAAAAAAAATTTTTGAACCTTTGAAGCTGGACCATAACAGTAGAAGGATTTGTCTACTCTCCTTAGTTAACTATCTAGGTGAATTGGGATCACTATCTAGATTATTTGTAGATGCCCTTTAAAAAGGACATATCCACTAAATATTTCCCAAAAAACTTCTGAAAATCACTCAAAGATTTTAAAGTATACTGTGTCCAAATAATTTTTGAAAATTATTTGAAGTCTGTGAGCAGTCTTTCCCAATTTAACCTGTAGCTCTCACTAGCTGACAAGGCCTCGTTTGTATCTTAAATTTTTCTGTTAAAACATTAACAGACTGGCTGGATGTTCCTTTTGGCTATATTTAAAGCAATCTAGGTAGCTTCTTAACTATTTTTGAAGGGATTTAAGTATCCTTTTAATCATATAAGCAGTTCACACTCATGCATTCACAATCACATTTCATACATACCGGTGTGGCCACACCATACATTCAGAACATACATGCATCATTCAGTCATCCTTTTTCCCTAGGTCATGATTAGTCTGTTGCAATGAAGCTTCCTTAATTGAAATCTATGTAAAAGAACAACTCCAGCCAATCCTTGTGCCCTTCATCATTCCTCCATTTGAGCTACAGTCATGGGGTACAGCCATACCTACTCCTTGTAACTCTGTAGATGCAAGGTGGAGGGACAAGGCTTTTAGCCAAAAGTTTTTAGAGATGACTCACAAAATAGAACTTAAATGCAAACAAAATTTTCCGTTCCATATACCTTTGTCTTTTTCTTTTTCTTTACTTAATACCAGTACCTCATTTACTGTTACCAATTTTTTTGTTTTTGATTCACCCATTTTTTTTTCCGAGATGGGTTTCTCTGTATTATTTGGAGGCTGTCCTGGAACTCACCCTGTAGACCAGGCTGGCCTTGAACTCAAGAGATCTGCCTGCCTGTGTCTCCCGAGTACTGGGATTAAAGGCGTGTGCCGCCAACGCCCGGCTATTCACCCATTTTCAATCAATCTTTCAACCCAGGATGTTCCCTCATAAAGGCGTGTTGGGATTAAAGGCATATTCCGCTGGGATTAAAGGTGTATGCTGCTGGAAATCTCTTGGGTTCCCCTCTTTCCTGACCTTGGTATTAGGCTTAGGAGGGGGAAACTCAGAATGTTTAGTTTCTGACTTTTTAATCTCTCATTGGCAGCAGCCACTCCCAATGTACTATTGGTGCTATAAAAATTGATGAACAGGGAGCTGAAATGACTAACTGGCATCAACATGGTGGGAATCCTCACCAACACCCATATTTCCCTTACCTGAGTGTTCAGCAATGGTTGGATCATCTTTATCATGGTGAGCATTCCTAGTATCCGGAGTAGTATTGGGGTCGACATGCCTGATGCACCGTTCAGGGACCCAAATGGGCTTCTCACTTCCTGGAGGGAAAACACAAACAGCCTCTCAGACCCTAGCTAGTAGGGGAGTGGGTGGCTGCCATTTTCCTGTAAGCAAATCCTTCCATCTGACCCATCCCAAAGACTGGGAGAGTTTGTTCCAATGTCTCTCCATAGCAGACAAATTATTACGGTCTATGGTCAAAAAATCTAAAATTTAAAGTATGGTGGATAACTGAATATTGGGGGAGGTAACATACTCCCCCTTTTTTATTTACTTAAAATACTGTTTGAGAGTGGCATGGGTGCGCTCCACAATAGCCTGTCCTGTGGGGTTGTGAGGAATACCAAAAGAATGGACAATGTGATGTTCCCTGCAAAAGGCAGCAAAGCAATTGCTGGCATAGGCAGGGCCATTGTCCATTTTTAGGGCATCGGGAACGCCCATGTAGGCAAAGGCCTGCAGGTAATGAGAAATAACATCTTTAATTTTCTCTCCTGAGTGGAGAAAGGCAAAAATCAGTTTAGAATACGTATCCACCAAGACATGCATGGATTTTAATTTCCCTGCCTGTGGCAGGTGAGTGACATCCATTTGCCAGAGATGGTTGGCCCTGAGGCCCCGGGGATTTACCCCCTCATTGGGAGAATTATGAAAAGGGGCACAATCAGGGCACTGAGAGGTAATCTGTGTAGCTATGGATAAGGGGCACCCAGTGTGAAATATAATGGAGTGGGCATTTAGATGATACCGCTCATGGAGCTTGTGGGCCAGTTGCTCCTGAGTAAATAAGACCCTAGGGCAGGTCAAGGAATCAGCAATTTGATGCCCTGGACAACGGGTCCTGGAAGGTTACTATGTGCACAAATAAATCCCACATAAGCAGGGTAGATGCGCTGCCAAATAAGATGTTGGAGCTGAACTAATAAAGAATGAACCTGGGAGGTTGGAAGAACATATGGAGAAGTTTCTAAAGGTCTAACAATGTTGGCAACATAAACACTATTAGTATATAAATTAAAGGGCTCTCCCTCAAACATTTGGAAAGCCATCAAGCAAGCAAACAACTCGGTGGCTTGTTCTGACATCTGCCCTATGAGTACCCTCTTCTGCACCTGAGAAGAAACCACCACCGTGAAACCCTTGGAGGAGCCATCTGTAAAGACTGAGCAGGCTCCAACTAGAGGGTTCTCCTTTAAAATCTAGGGAGAAAATCACAGGGTGTTGTTTAAAAAAGACATCAAGGGGCTATTGGGATAATGGTTATCAAACTGGGTGCCTGTAGATGTAATAAACTAGGTCCACCCATCATGGAAGATCTGCAGATGTTCCAACTCCTCCTTACCATAAGGAAGGATAATTTTATCAGGACTCTTTCCAAAGGTTTGAATGCTAAACTTGTGTGCCTTCCATAACAATTGTAAAATCAGATCATAGTAAGGGGCCACTACCTTCTTAGGGGAGGCTGACAAATGCATCCAATAAATAGGACCAGTCTGCCAAAACACGGCAGTGTGTGAAAAGCTAGATGAAAGTACAACCAGAACAAGGGGCTGCCCATAATCTATACGCCGAAGGTGGGCTTGCTCTTTACTTTTTAACAACAATTGTAGGGCTTCCCTGGCCTTTGGGGTAATCTGTCTAGGGGAATTTGGAGCAGGATCCCCAGGAAGAATATCATAAAGGGCTTTAAGAGCCCCTGTTTTAATAGAAAGAGAAGGGCAAAACCACTGCACCTCTCCCAAAAATCCCTGCCAATCATTAAGCGTTTTTAAATTTGAACAATCGATCTGGAGTCTTTGTGGCCGGAGCCCAGTTTGTTGAGTTTGATGACCCTAATAAGTATAAGGGGATCTCTTTTGGTTCTTTTCAGGAGCCAAAATAAATCCGCGGGCCTCCAGAAGCTCCTGTAGCTCTGCAAAGGCTATGTAACATTGTCTTTCCTCGGCTGCAGCCAAAAGAATATCATCCATGTAGTGGATAATGTAAAGATCAGGGAACTTACATCTGAGGGGATCTAAACAGGCAGCTACATAAATCTGGCATATAGTTGGACTATTAGCCATCCCTTGGGGGGAGCACCACCCATTGGAAGCAAAGGGCAGGCTCCCTAAAGTTAATCGCAGGAAGGCTAAATGCAAGCCGAGGACTATCTTGAGAATGCAAGGGAATAGAAAAGAAGCCATCCTTCAAATCAATGACAATCAAATGCCAGTCTCTAGGAATGGCCACCTAGTCCCCTCTCCGGACTCCAGCCCCTCCCTTGCATCATCTGGGGGCCCCTGCTTTTGGACTTGGGTGCCTGGGTGGTGAGGACCACTCCCATTTCTTGCATGAGGTCTTGTCCCCAGAGGTTAATAGGGAGGCCAGGCAAAACATATGGCTGAAAAAGCCCTGTGTGGCCCTCAGAGTCTTGCCACTTTAGGATTCTGAGGCTTTTTGGGGGCACAGCCTGTCCTATTCCCTGGAGGGTCACTTTCCCTTCCTCTTTTGGCCAGGCGGGGGGCCAGAATTTGTCTGAGAGGACAGAAAAATCTTTCCCAGAATCTAAGATGCCCCTAAAGGACTTGCCTTCTATCCTTAATGTAAGATGGGGGTGGTTCTCCATAGTGGCTACCCAAAATGCTGCTGGGCCGGTACTTCCAAACCTTGGTTGCCCCTTTTCTCTTTAATTTTTCGAGCCTCACAAGGAGCTGTAGGGAGGAGGAGTAACTGAGCAATCAGTTCTCCTGCAGGGATGGCAACAACCCCACTGCCCACTGATGTCATTATTTTAATCTCCCCCTCACTATCCTGGTCTATAACACTGGGGTGTACCTGGATGCCTCGAAAAATAGTACTGGACAGTCCCAAGAGTAGTCCAACCGTGCCTGGGAGCAATGGCCCATGTATCCCAGTAGGGAGGGCCTGGATCTCCATTTCCGGTGTTAGGATTGCCCAGGCAGAGGGACCGAGGTCCAATCCTGCACTCCCTGAGGTGGCTCTAAGGAGGTCTGAGATATGAAGGGGTTGCTCTGGGGGAGAAAATGAATCCTGCCACTGCCCGGAGCAGGGGTCATTGCCCCATACACATTGGGTTTGGGGCACTGGGGCGGGGCCCTCCTCCCATTTCCCTGATTATTATTAGCAGGAAGGAAATTTCCCTCCCGGTCAGTTTTAGTGTAGCAGTCATTGGCCCAACGATATCCCCTTTGGCAATGGGAGCATAAACCTGGTCTCTTGAGACCCATAGTACTATTTTGAGGGCACTCTCTACAGAAGTGTCCCTCCCTACCGCAGCTGAAACATGTTTTTCTTCCTCCCAGAGTAGGTCTTTCTTTCCCCACTTGGGGCCGAATAGCAGCAGCTAACACTTGGCCCTGGATGAAGTTCCCATCAATGTCCCTACAGATCTGGATATAGTCATTTAGACTTTTATTGCGATAGGGGCGAAGGGCTTCCTTACAATATTTATTTGCATTTTCAAATGCCATCTGCTTGATGACTGGCATCGCAGGCCCAATGCCCCCAAATATTCTTTCTGCTACCTGACTGAGATGGTCTACGAAGTCTTGAAAAGGTTCGGAGGGTCCTTGAAGGACTTTGGACAGATGATCCCCTCCTTCCTTGGAAGGCAATGCTTTCCAAGCCCCTTGGGCTGCTGCTGCCACTTGGGCATAGACTGCGATGTCATATTGCATTTGTTGCTGAATGGTGGCGTATTGACCACTCCCGGTAAGCATCTCCACATTTCTCTGGGGGCTGTCTAGCCTGTGCATTTCTTTGGGCTGTCTGGCTTCATCTTTCCTGAAACTCACCCCTCCAAATCAAACAATCTCCCCCTGATAGAGTTGCTCAGCAGAGCTGCTGCCAATCACCAGGTGTCAAGTTAAGAGACGCAAAAGATTCCATTAAGGAAAGTGTAAAGGGAGCCTGTGCTCCATAATTTAGAGTTGCCTCTTTCAGTTGTTTCATATCTTTGAAACTTAAAGGGTCATGGTGCCGAATGGCCTCCTCAGGATTGTTTGGGTGTGGAACTTCCATTACTGGGGCCACCACCGAGCAGCATTGGACTCCTCCTCTGGGTCTTCCCTCCAGGTTCGAGATGGACTGGGTTATATCATAAGAGGAGTCCCTTTTTTCAGAGTATGGAGAAGGGTTTCTCTCCCTGTCCTGTCTTTTCTTAATTCGAGTCCTTTTTAGTTCTTTTTTAATGGCCACGATCTCAGCAAGTAACCGTTCCTTCCCAGACTCTGACAAGTCTGAGTCTGAGCTACTTCCATTTTCTAGGTCTGACAGAGAAGGATATAACTGCTTCTGACCGGAGTCCTTCTGTTTGGGTTGGGCCCGGAGATCTCTACCCATTTTTTTGTTGTTGCTAAAAGACTCCTCCTCATCCTCACTAACAATGGAGCCTCTAGTTTCAGTCAGGGTCTCTTCAGATGATTCATCATGACTCTCTGCCCCTGAACTCAAGGAGGCTTGAGTCTCAGTCTCTTGTAACTCTAAAAAAGCCTCTTTTGTGTCCTAAACTACCTGGCGGTGACGAACCTTATCTGTCAAAAGTGCACCCCTCACTAATCTCCATAAGGAGAATGTCGTAGGGGGCAAGGACTCAGATCTCTCTTTTCGTAAAAGTCTATGAAGATCGTGGCAAACCTCCTCCCAATATGGGATATTTAAGCTTCCCCCAGTAATGAACCATGGACTGGCTCCTTCAATCGATTTTAGAAAGCCTTCTAGGATTTTAGACTTGACTGCAGTCCCATGTCCTTTGAGTAACTTCTTTAGTTGATACTGTAATGATTCTAGCTTCCCGGAACTGTTTCCCATAGTTTCTTAATCCCGTCCACTTACCTTACTTTCACGATCTCGGTGGGACCTCCAATTGTCACGTCAGCTGCGCAGCCTGTTTCCGAGAACATGTGGAGGGTGTCAGGGGATTGACAACATAGAGACTCGTTCAACGATGTAAGGAAAACTTTAAGCAAGCCCCAAAAAGGTTCAAGAAAACTTCCCAAGAAAGGCTCCCTCCAGAGAAGCTTCTGCTCTCTCCTCTACCTGGCTGGTTCTGCTCTGACATCAAAAACTGATCTGGGCATGTCAGAAGAGGGGGTTAGTCTTTGGACAAAGTCGAGGTCAGGGCAGTTCCCGAGGGCAAGACTTTTCCAGGAACTTATTGCCCTGGGAATTGTATTGTTTTTAGTAAACATGTTTTTAGTAAACATTGTCTTACAGCTGTCTACTCCCAGGCCGAGGGGGAAGTGGGTCTCTGCTCAAGGTCTGGTGTTCCCACAGGCTAACACTGCTTTCTGCTACACACTTGCTTCACAGAGAGACCCTGTCTCAAAAACACACAGAAAAAAATTATAGAGAATAACTGGTATTGGGAGGGTAAGGAGAAAGTATAGTCCTTGTGCTTTCTTGGGAGGAAATTAACCCAGCCCAACCACAGCTCCAGTCCCTAAAACTCTCTTTAGCAGCAACAGACAGATCCCTTTCCATCATCTCACTCACATTTACTGGACAGAAAGGAAGGGCAGGGCCATGGCATATGCATGACATGGGTCACCATGGATCATCTATTTGAAAGTGATGCAAATAGGGAGAAAGCCAGTCCAGTGAGAGTAAAGGAGCAGGCAGATGAGTGGGTCATAAAGAAATGCAATGCAGCTGTGGAAAGATGGTCAGCTCTCAGCAGACAAGAGATTGCTGCTTCTCATACTTTGCATTTTATGGCTATGGGGAAGACTTCTCTGACCTCTTTGAGATCAGTTTCCTAATCTGAAAAAAATAACAAAAATATCAGCAATGCAAGATTTCAGACAGGAATAAGTGAGAGAAGTTGAATATAAAAATAAGTTCAAAATAGACATCTGTATTCTGCAACTCCAATTATTGAAATAGTATTTTAATGGCTGTAGTTTTGTTAATATAGGGTAATGGTTGCAGGTTCAGGCATGCTTCAGTAGCTAGAATCCTTTGGCTACCTTTATGGTAAGAACTTCAGTTTTCCTTGCAGTTCCCTTTGAATATGTACTTGGCCTGGATGTGTGTCCATCATACCCAGGTATCTGCTGCAGTGGCCATGTGTGAAACAGGGGGCAGGTGGAGACTGCTCAGCAGAGACCAGAGTGAATATCCCAGACTTGGAAAATCAGGGAAAACTGGAACAGGAATCTGGCAAGAGTGGAATAGAAAAATCAGGCTTTAAAATAGTCATACTTAGATCTATTGTGGAGTCATGTAATCTCACTGACTTGGTATGAGTGTGTGTGTGTGTGTGTGTGTGTGTGTGTGTGTGTATGCAGATGCATGTAGAACCACAGCACAGTCATAGCCAAACTGAGCAACATAATGAATTTATGTTTCAGATCCACAAAACATCTGCCCAGATGTGGTTGCTCAACACTCGATGAGGTGAGGTGGAAGACGGAAGATCAGGACTTTGAGGCTGCCTTGAGTTTCATGAGACCCTGTTTAAAACAAAAATTTAAATGACAAAGGGAAAAAGGAATAAACAGGAGGATGGGATGGATGGGGTTAAACTGACAAAATGTTTGCCTAACATGTATGAGTCCCTAGTCAGTACTCAACACCACTAAAAGAAAAAATGTACAGTACACACACACACACACACACACACACACACACAATCTAAACACAATAGAAATAGTACTAGCATAGAAATGTAACTAGCAGTAGATGAATCGATTCAGTGTGTAAAGACACTTGCTGCTAAGCCTGGCAACCTGTGTATGAACTCTGGGATTGACATGGCAGGAAGAGAGAACCGACTCCTGAAAGTGATCCTCAGCCCCACAAATGCCATGGCACAATTAAGCCCCCACACACATACACCAACAAATAAATGTAATTAAATTTTGGAAACACATTTCAAAATCAGGCAAGACTAAACACTAATATCTAGTGACATAGACTCATGCAGGAAAGGAAAGGTTCTCTCTATAACCAGGACAGAGGTTGGATGCGGTAAGGGAGCCTGCCAACATGTTACTAGGAAGGGGACCAGAAAAGCTTTAGAAGTTCTGGAAGGTTTGTTGCTCACAGAAGGAGAATGGGGTCTCTCAATCACAGCACACACAACCTTCTAAAGCGATGTAGACCCAAAAGGGGGAATAGAGACACTGCTGTGACAGCAGGGGAGACAGCATCTTTCCTCCCTTCTGTCTCTGATATCTGTGGAAAACCCACTACCATTTAGCATTTATTCACTTCTCTTATATTACTGTTAGCTGATAAGAAGTCTGTCTTCTTTGCCCTTAAGTTGTTCATTGAGCTGATAATTACAGAATGTCCTTACAGGAAAAGTATATCACTGAATGGAACATACACACAAAAAGAGAAGCTAGGCATAGTGACGTAGGGACATCTCAATGTTGCATAGCACCAGAGAAGTAGTGGGAGCTCATTTGAGGCCACCGTGAACTTCAGGAGACATTAACTAATAGAAAAATAAAAATAAATACTTGGTTTCATGATTGTGAATCATTGAGAGAGCTGTGTGTAGCAACATGGCCTAATGCAGCCTTGTGATCTCAAGACCTGGCTTCCTAAAGAGGCAGCAGTAGGGGAGCTGAAAGTTTGTTCTGTCTGACAAACCAGCCTGGATTTCCAATAGCAGGCAGAGTCCTGCCTGGCCACTCAGCAGAGCCAAGGCTAGGAAGACAATTGCTGAACCTAGGGCATAGAAGCCTTAGATGTAAGTCAGGGAAGCTGTAATACGCTGAATGCAATCACACACACAAACCTATTTGACAATTCCTGGAGGCAATGCATGGGTTCTGTATCCCTGGAGTCTTCCTGATAAAATCTCTATGGCATATATGCAGGCTTATTATCACAGAGCACCTGGCCTGAGAGTCTGTGCAAAAGACTGGAAAGCAAGTGGAGGCAAAAATGTGCAGAGCTTTCTTTCTTTATCAATCTTGGAAATGCAGGTCTAGTTTTATGGAGACGTGCCTTAGTTTCCAAGAACTGACTGGTTAGTGTTTTGGCTTTAAACAGGCTTTAGACTGTTATCTTTAAATTTTCTGGTTTGTTTCATTTTGATTCTGAGAACAAGTTTGTCTCTGTATGTAGCCTTGGCTGTCCTGAGCCAGTCTTTAGATCACGCTGGCCCTGAACTCCCTGACAGGTTCCTGCTTCTTCCTCCCTAGTGCTGGGCTTAGCCTGGTATATAAAGGTATTTCAAGGACAGCCAGAGCTTTAATACAGAGAAATTCTGTTTTAAAAACTCAAAATATCAACAAATATATGTAGATAATTATTAATTTTTTGGCCAGTCCTTCTGGTGCAAGCAGTTAAGACCAAGGTTCAACTGGAAGATGCAGGTGAACCTCTATGAGTTCATAGTCTACAAGATCTTTATACCAAATTCCAGGCATGCCAGCAATAGGAAGAAAGTGACTCTGTCTCAAAGAGGAAAAAGTATTCATTCATACACATTTGTGCCTGCATTAGCTTATATGCATCACCCATGAGTCTGGCTGGCTGAAAAACTTGGATCCTGGAACTGGAATTGTAGACAGGTGTAAATTGCCTGATGTGAGTAGGGAACTGAACTCAATCTCAGGTTCCAAAGGATAACTGTGCTACCTATAAGATAGCACAGTGCACCATGACAGCCAGGCTCCATCAGCACCAGTGACTCCTCTCTGCTCTTTTCACCCTCAAGTTTCTCCAGACCGGGGTCTTCCCTGCCCTCACCTTCTCATTCCTACATAACCCAGATATGTCAGACATGTACTTTCTTCTTTCCTGTCCATTCTTGGTTCTCTTGGTCTTCTACACATGGCTGGTGGGCCCCTGTCCCATTTCCATGTCTTCTTTTCTCCCTCCTCAACACTAACAGCCATGTTCAGTGTGCTGGATGTGAACTACTAAAAACCTCTATGAAGACCCACCTTTAAATGTAACATACATGTCTGAGTGAATGGAGTTTTATTTTCTTTGCCTCTAGGCAGTAGAGCTAGGACTGTACCTAGGTCATTGTGCATGCTCAGATACTAGTCTGCCACTAAATTACATCCCAGGTCTGGAACTCCATTCATCATTTATAACAACTACAGGGCAGACTGCATGAAGAGACTCAATTGTCAGGTTGTCTACTCCAAGACTTTCCCCTTGTGAATGACTGACAGAATGCTTTCAATTCCAGAAATTTAGCTGGGCAGTGGAGGCACATACTTCTCATCCCTGCACTAGGAAGGCAGACACAGACAGCCCTTCGAGTTCAAAGCTAGCCTGATCTACACTGTGAGTTCAGTACATCCAAGCCAGGACACTTACTCAGTGAAACCCTGTTAGAAAAATGAAAAACAAAACCAACAATCAAAACACCCACCTAAAATGTTCAGTACACACCAGATATAAAGGAGAGATTACCCTGGGAAATGCTGATATGAATTTATTATCTGCTTGCTCAAATGCAAATAGAAGAAGTCAGGTTATTCTATCCATCAGGTAGTTTTTGCCAAACCAGTCAAACACACTGCTGAGGACCTACATGCGAGTGAGGCATAGCTGATCCCAGTCTCCTTCTAGATACTGATAACATGGACAA
Source organism: Mesocricetus auratus (assembly GCF_017639785.1). Classification (NCBI taxonomy): domain Eukaryota; kingdom Metazoa; phylum Chordata; class Mammalia; order Rodentia; family Cricetidae; genus Mesocricetus; species Mesocricetus auratus. The sequence continues at coordinate 639 of NW_024434196.1, read as the reverse complement.
TGTGCTTCACTAAATATAGGAGGAACTTGGTTATGTAGCCTAAACCATGGTTGACCTAGATTTCAGTGTGTCTATAGATGGTACTTTTGTGTCAGGGTCAGCTCAAAAAGAGAATGTGGACAATGGCAGATAGTAACCGAATCCTCTGCCCTGTTTCTCTCGGTGCTGACCTTGTGGAGGCCCTAGAGTCTCAGCACCTGTCTGGGGATCCACAAGATTACTTAATTCATATTTAAATTCTATGACTCACCTCAGTCTTAGAAGTATAATCCACTCCCCACAGCACTACAATTAAAAAATTCACTAGAAAGAAATGCTTCCTCAATATATGCTGAGATGAGCCATGGAAAATGTCAGCTTTAACTGTCCCTCTCAAGTCTCAGGTTTGCAAGGCCATGCTCTCCAACAGAAGCATGTGTCCTCTGCTGCAGGCTCTATGCACTGTTCCTGCTCCAAAGCTTCCTCCAAACCCTACTTAGCTGAAGACCTTTCTTATTATCAAAATAGCTCTCCCCACATCCTGGCCCATGAAGGGAACAATATGCCCTACATTTCATCAGATGTGCCTAATATACATTGTTCCCTAGGTGAGAGGTGATCAAGCTCATGAGTCTATCTCAATTCTCATATTGAGGAGGT
>NW_024434195.1:0-997 GCF_017639785.1 Mesocricetus auratus | reverse complement strand
TTCACTTAGTTACACGCACAGCTTATCACACAGCATTGTATCGTTAGTTTTCAATAAGTTACACGTGTAGAATCTCACACATTATTGTGTCGTTATTTATTGTTATTTACACGTGTAGATTTTCACACAATGTAGGTTCTCACACAGCATTGTATCGTTTGGTTTCAATAAGTTACACATTTAGAATCTCACGCAGTGTAGTTTCGTTAGTTTTCAATAAGGCAAACATGTAGAATCTCACAGAGCGTTGTATCGTCAGTTTTCAAGAATTTATGCGTAATTTCTCAAACAGTGTTGTGTCACTAGTTTCCAACATGTTACAGGGTAGATTCTTAAACTGTGTAATATCGTTAGTTTTCAATAAGTTACAGGTGTAGATATTTACATAGTGTTCTGTCTTTGGTTTTCAATAAGTTACACGTGTAGATTCTCACTCAGAGTTTTGTCAGAAGTTTTCAGTAAGGTCCACCTGAAGAATCTTAAACAGAGTTGTTTTCTTAGTTTTCAAGAAGTTACATAGGCAGTTTCTCCAAAAGTGTGGTATGGTTATTTTCAAGTAGGTACACTTATAGATTCTCACACAGTTTTGAATTTCTAATTTTCAAAAAAATAGGCATGTAGTTTCTCACACAGTGTTGTATCAATATTTTCCAAGAAGTTACTCTTGTAGATTATCAAACAGCGTTGTATCATTAGTTTTCAATAAGTTACACCTGTAGATTTTCACACAGTTTTGAATCTTTAGATTTCAATAAGGTATACATGTAGATTCTCACACAGCATTGTCTCGTTAGTTTACAATAAGTCACAAGTGTAGATTCTCACACAGCGTTGCATCATAAGTTTTCAAGAAATTAGGCATGTTGTTTCTCACACAGTGTTATTTCGATAGTTTCCAAGAACTTAAACGGGTAGATTCTTAAACTGTGTTTTTTTGTTAGTTTTCAACAAGTTACACGTGTAGATACTTAATTAGTGTTGTGTCTTTTGTTTTCAA
>NW_024434194.1:0-7863 GCF_017639785.1 Mesocricetus auratus | reverse complement strand
TTTATCATAACTAAGAAAAACTATAAATATAACTATCTGTCTTGAACTCCATCAAAGACCACAGAAGGATAATATATAAACACTAGGATTGACAGAGACATCTTACTGCCTGAACAGTCACCCGAAGTTCCACTGTAACTTTGGGGCATCCATCTTCAGCCCATAGGCCACAATGTGTCTGGAACACTTCTCAGCAAAGCAGGAAATTTCAAACTGTCCATCTGCGCTGGCAGTCTGTCAGTCATTTTTCTTTGCCCTGTAGAAAGTCTCTTAGACTCTTTCATGAAGCAGGAACCCTATAAGACTGAGTTCAGTAGTCACTTTTCTGTGGGTCCTGCATGTCCAGATTATACAACAACAGTCAAGCAGTACAGGCAAGAGCAGTTTCTTACCAAATGGCTAATCTTGCCATTTTGAAAGCAAACTCCATAACAAGTTTCTTTGATGCCCATCTTCCTCTCAGACGTAATTGGTACTGCCAGGAGCAGACATTTCTCATTGTCCAGAAAAACCCTAAACCATTTTAAATGCCATTTTCTGATGGTCTTTGAGAGGTTTGAAGACTGTTTATCTGTCTGAAATGTATCTCTATCTATCTAGAAAACCTAACTTACCTTACTGTAAGTTCTGACTATTATAAGTAAATATCTATAATCTGTATTCAATTATGTATTACATTTTAAAAGATCAGTATAAGCACAATACTTAATCAAGAGGAGAAATATACATATCACAAAATTGATCTTGAATTTGTCTCAATAAATGAAAAACAATACCCATACCATAATTCCCCTTTTACCATAAAAAGAGATTGGTTGTGATCATTAACCAATTATAAACAATCCCATTTAAATGAAAACAAAGATTTATAAACAAGATGGGAATTGGGATGTCACTCATTCCAAACTGCTTCCTTCTGGGAGGGGGTGCTGTTTATACCATGGGGATCATGACAAAACTCAGAAACCTGTATAAGTCCGTATTTTCGGGGTCTGTAAAGCTGCATCATCTTAGCTGTCTCAATTGTTGGAACATCTGATCCACTGCTTCCGGGGATCTTGGTTCGTCAAACCACAGAAGCCTGGAAGGAATCCTCAGCTTTTCATTTTCTGTAGAATCATAAGCAAAAACTCCTTTTCCGAGTAACATATCCTTATACTTAAATTTTGAAGTCAAGACATTTTCAAAAGATAGAAGTTGGAGTAATTCAGCAGCATTTATAATCAAGTGTACTTTAGCAGCTGTTCCTTCCTTAGCAATCAAAAAACTGAAAAAACACAATAGCATACAGTATCCAGACTCTCTGTATATTTTCCATCTTTACGTGGCTTATTTATTTATCTATTATTATTATTACTCTATCTTTTCACTTTTATTTATTTTTCTCTGAGACAGGGTTTCTCTTTGGAAATCTGCCTGCCTCTGCCTCTGGAGTAAATCCTACCGGCGTGTGCCACCACAACGCCAGCTTTTGTATTTATATACCACTTTGCTGTTTCATTTTCTCTCTCAATCTCACGTATATTTTTAAACACACTGTAAACCTTTAGAGGCTTTCCTTTATCCAAGTCTGACTTTACAGTAAATCTTTATGTTTTTCTGGCCACGTGTCTTAACTGTAAAACCGCGGCTGTTTTAAACTGCCGTTTCAAGATGGCGGGCATAAGCGTGACTCCAGCTTCCGCCTCAGTCCATGTTGACATCCAGCAAAAGCTGCCACTTCCAGCTGTACGTACAAATTTTACATCGTTAGCAAAGTCACTTAAAACAACCTTGCTGGCTGATTTTTTGTAGCACTATTTAAGAATTTTATTCCCATTAAATGCACATCTTACTTTTCTATGTTAAATGTGAACATTAAAGCTGAGCTAAATGTTATGATTTAACATAAGAATTAAAACAGATAAAGAAATAGGTAAGTTCAGCTTTTAACACAGAGTAAGTTAAACATCCAGATTCCATGCCAAAGAAAAAATAATACAGGACTTCCCCCATCAATCTCCAGAGTCTGTCATCTCATCCAGCACAGTGCTTAGGTCATCCCCCCAAATTCCAGGCTATGAGAGCATGCCTCACTGTGGGATGGGCACTCGAACTCCATTTGTACACCAGTGGCCACAGAGATTGCATAGTCCTCCTCACTGACCCCCACATACAGGGGGTCTGGAACAGTCCCATGCTTTCCCCACAACCATCAGTCTGGCATGAAAGAGCTCCCCCTTGTTCAGGTCAACTGTTTTTATGGGCTAAACCAGCTCTGTCTTAACCCCTTTGTTCATCAGTTTTCCCTTTATGTCACTGGATTCAACGTGTTTGGTTCAGTGTTTAGTATCTGCCTCTGCTAACATATCACTGTATGAAGTTTCTGTTTCCCAGACTCTCTTCCAGTAGGATTGTATGCTACCACTCCCCTGATTCATATATGAGTGAGTGAGTACATCTCTTTTTGTGACTGGGTTGCTTCACTAAGGATGGTTTCTTCTAGTGTCCTCCATTTGCCTGCAAATTTCAAGATTCCATTGATTTGTTTTCCACTGAATAGTACTCCATTGTGTAAATGTACCACATTTTCTCTATCCACTCTTCAGTTTTGGGGCATCTAGGTTTCCTCCAGTTTCTGGCAATACAAAGAATGCTACTATGAACGTAGTGTAACAGGTGTCCTTGTGTGGATGTATGAGTATATGCCTAAGAGTGGAATTGCTAGGTCTTGTGGTAGACTGAGTGGAATTTTTCTGAGGAATCTCCATACTGATATCCAAAGTGGCTGTAGGAGTTGGCACTCCCACCAGCAGTGAAAGAGTATTCCCCTTTCTCTACATCCTCTCCAGCACAAACTGTCACTGAAGATTTTTATTTTAGCCTTCCTAACAGGAGTTAGGTGATATTTCAGAGTTAATTTGATTTGCATTTCCCTGATTACTAGGGATTTTGTGCACTTAGTCATGTGTCTCTCAGCTCTTTTAGACTCCTCTACTGAGAATTCTCTATTTAGTTCTGTACCACAATTTTTTATTGGATCATTTGGTGTTTTGGAGTCTTGCTTCTTGTGTTCTTTGTAAATTTTGGAGATCAGCCCTCTGTCAGATGTAGGGTTAGTGAATATCTTTTCCCAATCTCTGGGCTGCCTTTTTGTCTTTCTGACTCTGTCCTTTGCCTTGCAGAATTAAAAAGTCCTATCTCAACAAGAAAAAATAGATAATGAACTATTTTCTATGCATCAGTCAAATACAAATGAAATGGACATTGTTGATGAAATATTTGCCTGTATATATCATATATATTTATTGTACTTATTGTGTATTGATTTTCTTATGTTGGTCATATCCTTTTTCTGTTTGTGTTAGAGAAAACAGAGGAATTGTGGTGTTATACAATTTATACTATATCAAATATTGTCTTAGCATTCAGAAATCAAAGCAAGCCTCCAGCTATAAAGATCAGGCAGTGGTGATAACACACCTTCTATCCCAGGACGACTCAGGATTAAGAGGAAGGAGGATCTCTGTTACTTCAAGCATACATTGATTATTCAGTATAGATCCAGTTGTATAGCAACAGCTTACATAAAGATGATATCAGCATGTGGTATCACAGGCCTTTAATTCCAGGTCTCAGGATTAAGTAGACAGATCCCTGTTAATTTAAGGACACACTGACTACTACTAAATGCAACAACTAACACAAAGTGATCTCAGCACTTTGGATCACAGGCCTTTAATCCTAGCACTAGGGAGCTGGAGACAGGAGGATATGACTTGGCACATGAAAGGAATATGATGAGGAGACAGGATTGCCTTATCAGCTGGGTAGAGGTAAGATCTACTGAATTAGCTGTTTTGCTTCCCTGATCTTCAGCTTAAACCTTGAACCCAAAATCTCTCTCTGGGTCTTTTATTTATTGCCATACATTTAAAGGAGCACAAGTTGCTAAATTGATGATACGTAATTACGTTTATAAAATTAAAATAACCCTGATTCCTTGGGTAACTCTTTTAATGTGTCCCTCTCCATTCTTGATTCAGCTATTTGAGTCCCCTCTTGCATTCTTTAGGTTAGTTGGGCCAAAGATCTGTCATTCTTATTTATCTTACCCCAAAATTACTTCTAAATTTTGTAGAATCTTTCTATTGCTTCTACTTGTTAAAGGTTTTTGTTTTTGTTTTTGTTTTTCATAGCAGGCTTTCTCTGTTATAGACTATGCTGGAACTCATTGTGCAGACCAAAATGGCCTAAAGTTCAAAAGTCATTCTTCTGCCTCCTCCCTACTCAGAATGAAGGTTTACACCATGAGATATGGCTTTCTATTTCATTATTACTCTGATTTTTATTATCTTATGCTGCCGACTACATTGGGATTTTGTATAGTTTTGTTTCCAAATATTTCAGTTGAATAACAAAACTAATTTTTGTGCTTTCAGGTTTTTATTCTAGTCACTCAGAGTTTTAAATATCTTTCAAAAGATTGCTTTCAATGTGTCCCAGAAATTGCGATGTGGTCTGTTGTAAATATTTTTCATTCCTGAAAATTCTTCTTTTCCTCCTTCCTTCCTTCTTTCCTTACTTTGTTTCATTTTGTCCTTGACCCATTGATTCCATAACAAGTTCTTTTAATATTCATCAGGCTTTGACGTCACTAGAGTTTTTGTCAGTTTTTTGTTTTATTGCAATGTGTTCAGACAGTGTAAAAGGTTCAATTGCTCACTATTGTTGGCTTCAATGTCTTGTGAGGCCATGAGATTTTTGGGCTCACTCTCAATGATCAGCAAGTTATGAGCCATTCCTTTTCTAGAAAAGAGACAAGGTTTCTCCAGATTGTTTTGGATGCTCTTCTAGAACTCATTCTTTAGACCACTTTGCCCTAGAACTCATAGAGATTCCCCTGCCTCTGCCTTCTGAGAGCTTGGATTACTGGCATTTGCCACTAACACCTGGCTCAGAAAAATTATCTTTGTGTGTGTGTGTGTGTGTGTGTGTGCGTGTGTGTGTGTGTGTGTGTGTGTGTGTGCGTGTGTGTATTTTAAACAGCTTTAATCTCAGTCATTATATTGCCCACAATCAACATGTTTTGTTCCGGTTAAAGGGACTCTTAACCACTGGTCCGAACTTAGGGATAGAGATCATTATCTATCTGTGGATGTCAGGAAAAGAAAATGGCATACGCTTTGCACTTCAGATTGTCCAACATTTCAGGTAGCATGGTCACATGAAGGTATTTTCAATTTAGAGAAAATTAGAAAAGTAAAATAAAAGTCTTTAGTTTCCAGACCCCATGGGCACCCAGGATCAAGTCCCTTATATTATAGTATGGGAAGACTTGGTCTAACATCTGCTGCCCTGGTTCAGCCCTTTTCTTCCATCCCCTCTACCAGGATCACCCCCAAGGGATCTTCACCTTGGAGGCTGAGGTGACAGACAAGAAGGATTAGGAGACTCAGCCGAAGAAGTTCTATCACTACAAGAACAAACTGGTGCTCTGTGGATAGTGCATCAAGACTCTTGTTCACATTTCATCATGCTGTGGGTATAACATCAATGAGTATACCTAATGTATCTGTGCAAGTGAACCTTCTAAATGCTTTCCTATGTAGATCTTGGAACAACTATAAACTTTTGATCACTGTTTTGATAATAAAATTTTAACTGTAAATCACATGTGGGTTACCCTTGTAACAGAGGAAGGCTGGTAGAATATTATGGCCCAGATCAGGGAATGGGTACGGCAATGGAGAGGCACTATGTCAATGGGGGTCCTGGGAATGGTGGCAGTGGCAGTAGGCATTCTGGTTATATACCGAGTTCAAACATGCCTTGTTCCACAGGCAAAAGATACATCACCAAGTAATGCTCAGCTTAGTCCTTGAAAATTCCAGTATCCATGAAGTCTGGTTACAAATGATTCAAGGATGAGGTTCTCTGATAATGGGCAACCTGTGGGGAAGACACTTTTGCCTAAGACAGGGGACGCAAGGTCCCCCAAGGACAGGAAAGGGAGGGTAACCCTAATTGAACTACACAGGAGTGCCTCATTAGAAAATAAAAAAGGAGGAATTGAGGGAGCAAGAGACCTTGGCCAGATGCCCACTTCCCCATCAGCCTGGTAGCTGATTTCGATCACTTTGATTGTACTTTGGGAGGTGGGGCCTCTGTTGTTTGATCTGTCTTTACTGAGCATCTATAACCTTTTCTGTCTGGATGAGCAAAACCCCAAACCAGCCATGCAGTTTACTGTGGGAACTCTCACTAGCAGTTCAAGCACAGAGAAAGCAGCTGGGAGAGGCCTCTCTGTACCACATTATAAATGCTCAAGCAATAGCTCAGACTTCTTACTAACTATTCGTAATATATTTTTTCATCCTTATGTTATGCACATCCATGTTTTGCCTTCATGTATGTCACTGTTATGGTATCAGATCTTGGAAGAACAGATAGTTGTTAGCTTACATGTGAGTTATGAGAATTGAACCCAGACAGTCTGGGCAAGCACTCAATGGTCTTAACTGCTGAGCCATCTTTCCAGCATACTCACTAAATCTTACAACTGTTTTTTTTTGGTTTATCAAGACTGGTTTTCTCTGTATTGCTTTGCAGACTGTCCTGTAACTCACTATGTAGAAGAGGCTGGCATTTAAACTCACAGATTTCCAACTATCTCTGCCTCTGCCTCCTGGGTGCTGGGAATAAAGAGGTGAACCCCAAACACCCAGCTAAATCTTACATTTTAAATTAACCGATTTCTATAAATCCATCTGTTGCTCCAAGGTTTGTAGGTTTTGCCTCCCTTTCAGGTTCTGCCTCCTTTCTGTCTTCTGGGCAACTCAGTGTGACTCTGTCCTTCTTCTTACAACCATTCTCTCTGCCCCAAAATCCTGCCTCAGCATCAGTCAATTGAAGTTTTCTTAATGAAAGTGATACATATTTACAGTGTACAAGTTTGCTCCACAGCTCTCTGGGCTCTAAGCATCCTTTCATACAGAATGAGTTGCAGACTGGCTGTTGCCACTTTACACTCCAGTTCCAGCTGCGTTAGAATCACAAGAGATGGCCCACATGCTCCTAGTTCAGTTATCAAATGTTACTGGGATTACAAATATTCCAGCATCCATAACACATATGGATTTCTCTTCTTTTCCTTTCTTTCCTTCTCTCTCTCTCTCTCTCTCTCTCTCTCTCTCTCGCTCTCTCTCTCCCTTCCTTCCTTTCTATTCTTTCATTTCCTTTCTTTCTTTCTTTCATGTTTTAGGTTGTTTACATATAGTCTTAGAAGTCCTGGATCTCAATAAGTTGAAGAGGCTCTCCTTCAGCTCACAGAGATCTACTTATCTGTGTGGCTGGAATGCTGTGATGAAAGGTGTGCATCCCCACCCCCATTTGGATTGTGCATTCCCACTCCCATTTGTTGGTGGTGAGAGTGAACCCAGAGCCTAGAGCATGTCACGGAAGCTCTCAGTTTCACAGCTACATTTTAGCTTCATTTTTTAAGAAGACAAAGATATAAGTGTTACCTAGACCTAGTTTTTACCTCTCTAAAATTCTATAGCCTTTCTTCCTATTTCAGGGAAACATAGGTACTCACCACCAGCCCAATCTTATATTTTTGGTTGTTTTCAAACTTGAAGCTAATCTTGAGTTTTTTAAACAATTTTTTAAAGATTTATTTATTATGTATACAGTGTTCTTTCTACATGTATCCCTGCAGGTCAGAAGAAGCTACCAGATCTCATTACAGATGACTGTACAACAACATGTGATTGCTGGATATTGTACTTATGACCTTTGGAATATAATCTAGTTTTCTTAACCACTGAGATATCTCTCCAGGTCCCTAAAATTTGCAGAATGGGAAAAATAGCATCTGGTTAT
>NW_024434193.1:0-8506 GCF_017639785.1 Mesocricetus auratus | reverse complement strand
AAAGGGAGAGGGACCTGGAACTGACTTGTCAAGCAACCTTGTTTCTAATCTAAATTTAAACTGAAATATACATTTTAAAAAACACAGTCCAAAAAAAAAGAAATAGCCCACTGTCAGTGTGTACATGTCAGTATTTGACTTCAGCTGCATTATTTTTCCTTTATAAACTTGATGCCTTTTTTTGGTTATTGACATAAAGAATTGCCATATCCTCTTGGTACATGATTCTATTGCCTAGTGTCCTAATTTTCATTTTGTCACTTTGAGGAAATCCTAAGAATAAGACACATTTTATAAAGGAATTTTTTTCTTTGGGGCTAGTTTACACTTCCCAAGTAAGGCTCAATTACTCTCATGGCACAAAGCGTGGAGAAAGCAGGCAGATTCGAGGCTGGAGAAAATGCAGGGAGTTTTATATCTGAAACCAGAAGCAATAAACAGAGGATAGGCCTGAACTTCTCAGTCCTCAAAGTCCACCACCTAGTGAAGCACTTCCTCCAACAAAGGCTCACCCACCCCAATAACCACAGCTTCCTGTAATGCCAACTATAGGGGCCATTATGACTCCAACCACCCAATCCACACCCTGGCCTACACAGGCTTGTACCCTTTACAAGATGAAAAGTGCAATGAGAGCAGCCTCTAAAGACCCATGGTATCTGAAAGAATTTAAAAATCTTAATGACTCTGTGTAGTCTTGTCAACCTCTAGCTGAAACACTTGTGAAATCAAAGCAAAACAACAAAACACATAATCATGATATGATGGCACATAGTATACTTTACCCTTCCAAAGTGAACAAAGTTGATGTTGGGTATTGTATAAATTCATGGCCCAAAATCAACTGGGCGTACTCCAAAATCTGAACATCTAAGTGTATTATGAATATTCTTTTGAGATTCCCAACACCTTTGTGCTATTTTGACTCTACCACACTTCTTTTTTTTTCTTGGTTTTCTTCCACTCCTAGTGGACAGATTTCTTACGCTTCAGTATCATGACCCTGACATCTCGAACTTCTTGGTTTACTCAAGGCAATCCAGGTCTTACCTTGACAGCTTCACACAATGGACTCGTCAGGGCTCAATGACCATATGCGCATGCATCATGAGTAAGCATTCATAAGCTTTTTAATTGCAGAAGGATGTTCCATACCCTCTTGATTCCATCCATGAAACTAAAGCCAGATGCCAGTGGCCTAGGATGTCAAGTTCTCCTGCTTTCAGGGCCTGGCCCATAGCCTCTTGTTAAATTAAATCTTCACTAGCTTCCTGGTTTTGATGATTCCCTTCATTACCAAATCTAGGCTCAATAGGTCATACTGTGCTCAATTTTAGACATCCAAATGCCTCAGTCACTCTTGTCCTGGGATTATTGGTGTGTGCACTCAGACCAGGCTCTGAGCTTTCCTTTAATTTCTTTGCATTTGAAATCTCTAGAAGCAGGGCCTTCTTGTACAAATCACACACAGCACCACTATCTTCAAATATAATGGTTGACTTATATGGTTGACCCATTAAGCCCCACTTAAAACATTTGACTGCTTCTTTAATGCAAAGGTCCAGATATCACATTCCTCCAAAGAAAAGCAGGGTCTGGCCTATTCCAGAAGCAAGGCAGTGTCTGGTAACAACTTCTGTCTTTTTTAGTATTTAATTGCTGCCAAGAAGCATAATGACCATCGTAATTGTTCTGAATGCAAGCATGCAGTTGAGGTTGGCTTAGAAATTCAGGTGTTTACCTCATTTCTGTCATGGTGGGAAGCATGAAGGCATGCAGTCAGTTATGATGCTGGAGAAGCAGCTGAGAGATCTAAATCTGCAACCACATGCAGCAGGCAAGGACCGACCTGAGCTACTCAGATCTCATAGCCCTCCTTCTAGTGCAATTCATTCTCCAACACAGACATATATACTTCAAGAAGGCCACAACACCTACTAGTGCCACAATTTCTGAACCTGTGACAATCATTCATTTTTAATCAATGCATCACAATTTGTATGGAGTATCCTTCTGTATCTCTTTTCATTGGTTATTTTGATGTCTATATATTTTATTTAGATGTGAAAGTGTGTACAGCAGCTTGTTCCATATGCCTCCTTTCTTGTAATATCTTTTTCCAACACTTTAACCTAGGTTATGTCTATTCTTGATGTGGAGATATGTGTCTTTCTTGCACCAGATGTATGGGTCCTGTTTTTATATTCATTTTGTTATCCTTTGTCTTGTTATTGGTCAATTTAGATAAATAGTATTGACAGCTATCTAAAACCAATGGTTTTGATTCTTTTATTTTTATTGTTATTTTTGGTCCTCATGCTGGAATTGATGTGTAAGAGTGTGTTTATGTGTGTGTGTTTGTGTATGTTTCTGTCCGATCATGCGAGCATGTGTTTTTTCCTTATTCTGGTTTTACTAGTATGATTTTTTTCATGTCTGTTTCTGGGTTTAGTTATCCTTCTTATGTATGAATTTTATCTCTAGCAGCTTCGCCATTGTTTTCTTTTAGATAGATATAGTTTCAGTTTGATTTTATAATGTAGTATCTGGCGATTGAATGTTGTGTAGGGTGTGGTAGTATTGCTTAGTATGTGTGGTGTCTTAGAGTCTGTAGCACATCTGTAAGTGACTTTCTGGCTCTTTGTAACTCCATTGAGAAGTCAGTTGTAGTTCTAGTAACATGGTCCTTTATGTTCTTGAAGCTTTTAATATTCTTTTCTTTTGTTATCAGTTCAGTACATATTGTATTATGTATCCATGGGATTTCTCTTCTGCTCCAGTGATTTTGGAGTTCTGTTTGTTTCTTGTACTTGACAGCTACTCCTTTAGATTAGGAATGTGATCTTCTATCGTTTTATTGTAAACATGTTCTGGGCTTTTGAGATGGGATTCTTCCTTTAATTCAATTATTATTTTGTTTAATAATTTGAATTATTCTGGAATTTTTTAATGTTTTGGTTCAGGATAATTTTAGAATTGACATTTTCTTTGATGCAGGTACCTATTTTTCCTAAACAACTTTGAATCCTGAGATTACCACATCCATCTTTTTTTCCTCAATATATATTTTATTTAAAAGAGAAACATGAATGTTTCACGTGACTGACTCAGCTCCCTCTCACACCCCTCATCTCCTTGTCCCTCCACCAACCTGCAGACCTCCACCCAATCCCCACATCATTCCCCAGGGCGGGTGAGGCCCTCCTTGGGGAGGATCTCTGAAGTCTGTCATTTCATCCTGGGTAGGACCTAGGCCCTTCCCCATGTCTCCAGGCTGTGTGAGCATTCCTCTATTTGGAATGGGCTCCCAAAGCTCATTCATAAACCATGGTAAACACTGATCTACTCCCAATGGCCCCAGTGATTTCTTTGGCCTCCTCCCTGGCACTATATTCATGGAGTCTGGGTCAGTCCAATGTTGGCCTCTCAGCCATGAGTCTGGGATTCAAGATCTCCCCCTTATCCGGTCAGCTGTCTTTGTGGGTTCCATCATCATGTTCTTGAACCCTTTCCTCATCACTCTTCCATCTCTGTCACTAGGTTCCAGGAGTTCAGTTCAGTGTTTAGAAGTGGGTATCTGTCTCTGCTTCCATCAGTTCCTAGATGAAGGTTCTAGGATGGCATATTGGGTAGCCATTATCTCTATCATAAGGAGTTGCTATTAGTGTAGTCTCTCCACTGTTGTTTAATTTGCCAGTTGGTGTTATCCTTGTAGGTCTCTGGAGATCTCAATATTGTCAGCTCTCTCCTTAAGCCTATGATGACTCAGTCTATTATGGTATCTCTCATCCTGCTCTCCTGTATTCTTACCTTGACTAAATATTCCTGGTTCCCCAAGCCTCCTTCACCCCTCCTCTTATGCCCCTCTGTTTTTCTTGGTTCCCTCTCCCCTCATCCAATGTTCCCAATCTGCTCAGGAGATCTTGCCTCATTCCACTTCTCTGGGGTATCATGCATCTCTCTTGTAAACCTCCTTGTTGCCCAGACTCACTGGCACTGGAATTGTAGGCTGACACTCCCCTGACCCATGTATTAAATCCATATATGATTGAATGAGTGAGTACATACCATGCTTGTCTTTTGGAGTCTGGGTTACCTCCCTCAGGATGGTTTCCTCTAGTGCCAAATTTTAAGATTCCATTGTTTTTCTCTACTGAGTAGTACTCCACTGTGTAAATGTACCACATATTCTCTATCCACTCTTCAGTTCTGGGCCATCTAGGTTGCTTCCAGGATCCAGCTATTACATATAATGCTACTATGAACATAGTGGAACCCATATCCTTGCTGTGTGAATGGGTATCTTTTGGGTATATGGCTATGAGTGGAATTGCTTGGTCTTGTGTTAGACTCAGACCCATTTTTCTGAAAAATCTCCATACTGATTTCCATACTTGCTCTACTAGTTGGCACTCCCACCAGCAGTAGAGGAATGTTCCCCTTTGTCCACATCCTCTCTAGCAAAAACTCTCATTGGTGTTTCAGATGATATCTCAGAGTTGTTTTGATTTGCATTTCCCTAATGGCTAGTGATGTTGAGCACTTACTCAAGTGTCTCTCAGCCATTATATACTCATCAGTTGAGAGTTCTCTATTTAGTTCAGTTCCCCACTTTTTTAATTGGATCCTTTGGTGTTTTGGAGACTTGCTTCTTGAGTTCTTTGATAATTTTGGAGATCAGCCCTCTGTCAGATGTGGGGTTAGTGAATTTCTTTTCCTAATCTGTAGGGTGCCTTTTTGTCTTGCTGACTGTGTCCTTTGCCTTACAGAAGCTTTTCAGTGTCAGGAGGTCCCATTTATTAATTGTCAATCTCAGTGTTTTTGCTACAGGAAGCAGTCTCCTGTATTAATTTGTTCAATGTACCTCCCACTTTCTCTTCTAAGAGGTTCAGCGTGGCTAAATGCATGTTGAGGTCATTGATCCATTTAGACTTAAGTTTTGTGCATGATGATAGACATGGATATATCTTCAGTCTTCTAACTGGCAATATAAAGTTATGCCAGCACCATTTATAGAAGATGCTATCTTTTTTCCATTGTATAATTATAGCATCTTCGTCAAAAATCAGCTGTTCATAGGTTGGTGAATTATTCTCAGGGTTTTCAATTTGATTCCATTGGTCTACCCGTCTATTTTTGTACCAATACCTAGCTGTTTTCAGGACTCTAAAATAGAGTTTATGTCAGGGATGGTGATGCCCCCAGACATTTCTTTGTTGAACAGTGTTGTCTTGGCTATCCTGTGTTTTTGGTTTTCCATATAAAGTTGAGAAATGTTATTTCAAAGTCTGGGAAGGATTGTGTTGGGATTTTGATGGGGATTGCAGTGAGTCTGTAGATTGCTCTTGGCAAGATTGCCATTTTTACTACATTGATCCTACCTATCCAAGAGCATGGGGGATCTTTCCATTTCCCGGTGTCATCTTTGATTTCTTTCTTAAAAGACTTAAAGTTCATACAAAGCTTTACCCCCAGGTATTTTATGTTCTTTGTGGCAATAGTATAGGGTGATGTTTCTCTGATTGCTTCTCATCTATTTTATCATCTGTATATATTAGGACTACTTATTTTCTTGAGTTGATCTTGTATCCTGCCATGTTGCTGAAGGTGTGCAACAGTTCCCTGGTAGAGGTTTTTGGGTCACTTATGTAAACTATCATGTCATCTACAAATAATGAATCTTTTACCTCTTCCTTTCCAATTTGTATCCCCATAATCTCCTTTTGTTGTCTTATTGCTCTAGCTAGAACTTCCAGTACAATATTGAAGAGATATTGGGAAGGGAGGGCCTTGCCTTGTTCCTGATTTTAGAGGTATATACCTGTTATCCCGGATCTTTTCAAGACCTTTATCATGAAGGGGTATTGGATTTTATAAAAGGCTTTTTCAGCATCTAGTGAGGTGATCATGCAGTTTTTGTTTCTCAGTTTGTTTATATGCTGGATCAAATTGATGGATTTTCTTATGTTTAACCTTTCCTGCATCCCTGAAAGGAAGCCTACTTGATCATGGTGGATGAGGTTTCTGATGTGTTCTTGGATATGATTTGCCATTATTTTATTGAATATTTTTGCATCAACGCTCATTAGGGATATTGGTCTGAAGTTATCTTTCTTAGTTGTGTCTTGCAGTGCCTTGGGGATCAAGGTCATTGAAGCCTGGTAAAAAGAGTTTCTGTTCTATTGCATGGAATATTTTGAGGTGAATTGGTATAACCTCTTATTTAAATTTCTGGTAAAATTCTGTACTGAAGCTATCTGGTTCTGGGCTTTTTTTTGGTTGGGAGTCTTTTGATTACTGCTCCTATTTCCTTAGGTGTTATAGAACTATTTAAACTGTTTTTCTGTTCTTGATTTAATTTTGTTAAGTGATATCTATCCAGAAAGTTGTCCATTTCACTTAAACTTTCAAATTTTGTGGAGTACAGCTTTTCAAAATATGACGTGATGATTCTCTGGATTTCCTCAGTGTCTGTTGTTATGTCTCCCTTTTCATTTCTGGTTTTGTTAATTTGCGTGTTCATACTATGCCTTTCAGTAAGTTTGGATAAAGGTTTGTCTATCTTGTTGATTTTCACAAAGAACCAACTCTTTGTTGCGTTGATTCTTTGTATTGTTTTCCTAGTTTCGACTTTATTGTGTTCAGCCCTCAATTTAATTATTACTTGTTGTCTGCTCCTCTGGGGTGGGTTGCTGTCTTTTGTTCTAGAGCTTTCAGTTGTGCTGATAATTCTCTAGTGGGACTATTTTCCAGTTTCTTCATGTGGGCACTTAGTGATGTGATCATTCCTGTTAGCACTGCTTTCAAAGTGTCCCATAAGTTTGCATGTGTTGTGTCTCCATTCTCATGAATACTAGGGTGTGTTTAAGTTATTTTTTATTTCTTCTTTGACACAGGAATGGTGAAATAGTATATTATTCAATTTCCATGAGATTTCGGGGTGTCTGCTCTTTGTGTTATTTTGAATTCTTACTTTAATGCATGATGGTCTGATAAGATACATGGATTCATTCGAATTTTTTTGTACCTGTTGATGTTTGCTGTGTTGCCAAGTATGAAGTCGATATTTGTGAAGGTTCTGTGTGGAGCTGAGAAGAAGTTAAATTCTTTTGGCTTTGGATGGTGTGTTCTATAGATGTCTGTTAAACCCAATTGGGTCATAACATCTATTAGGTCCTTCGAATCCTTTCAACGTTTCTGTCTTTTGCTCCTGTCTAGTGGTGAGAGTGGGGTATTGAAGTCTCCTACTACAAGTGTGTGAGGATATATATGAGTTTTGAGTTTTAGTAATGTTTCTTTTATGAATGTGGATGACTTTGTGTTTGGGGCATAGTTGTTCAGAATTGAGACTTCTTCTTGGTTGATTTCTCCTGTGATGAATATGAAGTGACCTCCTTCATCTCTTATGATTGATTTTAGTTTAAACTCTAATTTGTTAGATATTAGGATTGCTACACCCACTTGTTTCTTGGGTCTAATTGATTGGGCTATCTTTACCCAAACCTTTACTCTGAAATAATGACTATCTTTGAAGCTGAGGTGTCTTTCTTGTATGCAGAAGGATGGAGTCTGTCTTTGAATCCATTCTGTTAACCCGTGTCTTTGTGTCGGCCAGTTAAGATCATTATTATTTAGGGAAATTAATAACCATTTATATCTCATTCTTGTTTGTTTTGGAATGTTTGTTGTTGTTGGTATTGTATGTGGATATCTACCACTTTTTTCTGTATTGGTAAAGTGGGATTATCTATTTCCTATGTTTTTCTGGTAGTAGTTAACTACCAGGAGTTGGAGTTTTCCTTCCAGAATTTTCTGTAGCGGTGGGTTAGTCGATATGTATTTTTTAAATCTGGTTTTGTCATGAAATATCTTGTTTTCTCCAGCAATATTGATTGAAAGCTTTGCTGGGTATAGAAGTATTGAATGGCTTCCATGGACACATAATGTTGGGAGCATATCTATCCATGACCTTCTGGCTTTCATAGTTTCCATGGAGAAGTCAGGTGTAATTCTGATAGGTTTGCCTTTATATGTAACTTGGTCTTTTTCCCTAGCTGCTCTTAATATTCTTTCTTTATTCTGTATGTTTGGGGTCTTGATTATTATGTGTCCAGAGGATTTTTTGGGGAGTCCACTCCTTTTGATGTTCTGTAGGCTTCTTCTACCTTCATTGGCGTGTCTTTCTTTAGGTTGGGAAAGTTTTCTTCTATGATTTTGTTTAATATGTTTTCTGAACCTTTGAGGTGTGTTTCTTCACCTTCTTCTATACCTATTATGCTTAAGTGTGGTCTTTTCACGGTGTCCCATATTTCCTGGATATTTTGTGTTAGGGATGTTACACTTAAAATTTTCCTTGGTCAATGTATCTAATTCTCCTCATGTATCTTCAACAGCTGAGATTCTCTCTTCCATTTCTTGTATTCTGTTGATTATGTTTCTATATGTTGTATCTGACTGTTTTCCCAGCTTTTCTATTTCCAGCATTCCTTCAGACTGTGTTTTCTTT
>NW_024434192.1:0-2872 GCF_017639785.1 Mesocricetus auratus | reverse complement strand
CCCGTGTAGTTTCTCACACAATGTTTCAACATTTGTTTTCAATAAGTTACATGTGTAGATTTCAAACAGTATTGTGTCCTTTATTTTCAAGAAGTTATACATATAGATTCAAACACAGTGTTGTATCATTACTTTTCAAAAAGATAAACGTGTAGATTCTCAGACAGTGTTGTATAGGTAGTTTTCAATATGTTATACATGTAGTTTATCACACAGTGCTGTATCATAACTTTTCAAATAAGTTACACGTGTAGATAATCACACAGTGTTGTATTGTTTGTTTTCATGAAGTTTCACGTGTGGATTCTCACACAGTTTTATATCATTAATTTTCAAGAAGTTACACTTATAGATGCTCACACAGTGTTGTATCTTTAATTTTCAACAAGTTACACGTGTAGATTCTCAGACAGTGTTGAGTCCATTATTTTCAAGAAGTTACACATATAGAATCAAACACAGGGTTGTTTTGTTACTTTTCAATAAGATACACTTGTAGATTCTCACAAATTGTTGTATCATTAGTTTTCAAGTACATACACATGTAGTTTCTCACACAGTGTTGTATCATTAATTTTTAATAAGTTACACGTGTAGATTCTCAGACAGTATTGTATCGTTAGTTTTCAAGGATTTACACGTGTGATTTCTCAAGGCAGTATTGTATCCTTAGTATTCAAGAAGTGACGCTTATAGATTCTCACACAGTGTTTTATCATTAGTTTTCAATATGTTATATGTATACTCACACATTGTTGTATCTTTAATTTTCAATAAGTTACACGTGCAGATTCTCAACAGAGTTATTTCTTTAGTTTCCGAGAAGTTATGCATTCAATTTAGAACTCAGAGTTGTATCTTTAGATTTCAAGAATTTATGTTGATAGATTCTCACTCAGTGCTGTATCGTTAGTTTTCAATGAGTTATGCACATAGATACTAACACAGTGTTGTATCATTAGATTTCAAGAAGTTATGTATACAGATTCTCACACAGTTCTGTATCTTTAGTTTTCAATATGTTACAAATATAGATTCTCACACAATGTTGTATCGTTTGTTTCAAGTCGTTACTCAGGTAGTTTCCCAAAAAGTGTTGTTTCCTTTGTTTTCAATAAGTTATGTTTATAGATGTACAGGCAGCTTTTTACCGTTTGATTTCAAGAAGTTATGCATATATTTTCTCACACTGTGTTGTATCATTAGTTTACAAGAAGTTGAAAATGCAGTTTCCCACACAATTTTATATTATTAATTTTCAAGAATTTACACGTGTAGATACTCAGACCGTGTTGTGTATTTTATTTTCAAGAAGTTACGCATATAGATTCAAACACAGGGTTGTATCACTACTTTTAATAAGATACACGTGTAGATTCTCCCACAGTGTTGTATCGTTAATTTTCAAGAATTTACACTTGTAGATTATCAGAAAGTGTTGTTTTGTTATTTTCTATAAGTTACAAATGTAGATTCTCAGTGTGTATTTTATTGTTAGTTTTCAGGGATTTGCATGTGTAGATTTTCAAGTCAGTATTGTATCCTTAGATTTCAAGAAGTTACGCTTATATATTCTCACACAATGTTTTATCATTTGTTTTCAATATGTTACAGGTGTATACTCACACATTGTTGTATTTTTAGTTTTCAATGAGTTACACGTGCAGATTCTCAGAGACTGTTGTGTCCTTTATTTTCAAAAAGTTACACATACAGATTCAAACAAAGTGTTGTCTCGATACTTTTCAATTAGGTACACGTGTAGATTCTCAGACAGGGTTGTATCATTAGTTTTCAAGTTGTTACACATGTAGATTCTCAGACAGTGTTGTATCTTTAGTTTTCCAGGAATTACTAATGTGGTTTCTCACACAGAGTTATTCCTTTAGGTTTCAAGAAGTTATGCATTCAGTTTAGAACTCAAAGAGGTATCTTTAGATTTCAAGAAGTTATGTAGATAGATTCTCACACAGTGCTCTGTCGTTAGTTTTCAATAAGTTACGCACATGTATACTCTCACAGTGTTGTATCGTTTTTTTCAAGATGTTATGCATGTAGTTTCTCAAAGAGTGTTGTGTCGTTAATTTTTATAAGTTACATGAGGAGATTCTGACACTGTGTCTTACAGATATTTTTCAAAAACTTACTTATATAGATTCTCATTCAGTATTGTACCGTTAGTTTTCAAGACGTTACACTTGTGGATTCTAACACAGTTTTGTATCGTTAAATTTCAAGAAGTTACACATATAGATTGTCATACAGTGCTGTATCGTTAGTTTTCCATATGTTACGAATATAGATTCTCACACAAAATTGTGTCGTTTGTTTCAAGACATTACTCATGTAGTTTCCCAGAAAGTCTTGTTTCCTTTGTTTTCAATAAATTATGCATATAAACGTACAGGCAGCTTTGTGTTGTTTGATTTCAAGAAGTCACACTTGTAGTTTCTCACACTGTGTTGTATCATTAGTTTTCAAGAAGTTAAACATGCAGTTTCTCACACAGTGTTGTATTATTAGTTTTCAAATAGTTACACATGTAGATCTCAGACAGTGTTTTATCGTTAGTTTTCAAGGATTTACGTGTATAGATTCTCAAAACAGTATTGTATCCTTAGTATTCATGAAATTACGCTTATAGATTCTCACACCGTGTTTATCATTAGTTTTCAATACGTTCCACGTGTAGATGCTCACACAGAGTTGTATCTTTAATTTTCAATAAGTTACACGTGAAGATTCACAGACAGTGTTGTGTCCTTTGTTTTCAAGAAGTTACACATATAGATTCAAACACAGTGTTGTCTCGTTACTTTTCAATTAGATACACGTGTAGATTCTGAAACAGGGTTGTATCGTTTGTTTTCAA
>NW_024434191.1:0-922 GCF_017639785.1 Mesocricetus auratus | reverse complement strand
AACTAACAATAAAACACTGTGTGAGAATCTACATGTGTATCTAATTGAATATTAACATAAACACTGTGTGAGAATCTGCACGTGTAACTTATTGAAAACAGACTATAAAGCACAGTGTTGGAAACTACATGCATAAGTCCTTGTTGTAAGAAACTACGTGTGTAACTTCTTTGAATCTAACGATATAACTCTTTGTGAGATTCTATATGTGTAACTCTTGAAAACTAATGATACATCACTGTGTGAGAAACTTTATTAGTAACTTCTTGAAAACTAATGATACAACCAACACGTGTAACTTACTAAAAACTATGGATACAAGCCAGTGTGAGAATCTACAAGTGTAACTTCCTGAAAACTAACGAAATAAAACTGTGTGAGAATCTATAAGCATAACTTCTTGAAAATTAACGATACAACACTGTGTTATAATCTACATCCATAACTTCTTTAAAACAAACTATATAAAAATCTCTGAGAAATTCATGCGTAATTTCACGAAAAGTAACAATACAACACTGTGTGAGAATCTATACGCATAACTGATTGAAAATTAACGATAGTACACTGTATAAGAATTTATATGCTTAACTTCTTGAAAACCAACGATACAACACTGTGTGAGAAACTTCATGTGTAACTTCCTAAAAAAATGATACAACACTGTGTGAGAAACTTCATGTGTAACTTCTTGAAAACTAACGATACAAAACAGTCTGAGTATCTATATACGTAACTTCTTGGAAACTATCGAAAAAACTCTCTGTGAGAATCTATGTTTGTAACTTCTTGAAACCTAACGAAATAACTGTGTGTGATGAACAACATTAGTAACTTCTTGAAAAATAACGATACAATACTGTGTGAGAATCTACAAGTGTGACTTCTTGAAAGCAAATGACACAGAACTGTGTGAGAATCT
>NW_024434190.1:0-5398 GCF_017639785.1 Mesocricetus auratus | reverse complement strand
AACATCCTCAATACTCCCCTTTTGTTTAATCAGATATGATTTGAGTGTACGATGGGCACGTTCCACAATGCCCTGTCCTTGAGGGTTATAAGGTAGGCCAGTTAGATGGGTAACATCCATTTGCCGACAAAACTGTCGGAATTTTTGAGAGGTATATGCTGGTCCATTGTCTGTTTTTAAAATTCTGGGTTTTCCCCAAGCACTCCAGGCCTCAAGGCAATGTTGAATCACATATGAGGCCTTTTCCCCTGTTAGGGGTGTGGCAAACATTACGCCAGAACAGGTGTCAACAGAAACATGAACATATTGAAGCCTTCCAAAAGAGGGAATATGAGTAACATCCATCTGCCACATCTGCAATGGTCTAATGCCACGTGGGTTTATTCCCATGTGGGGAGTAGGTAAGAATTCGCAGCAATTCTGGCATTGAGTAACAATTTCCCTAGCCTCTTTCCTGGATAGAGCAAAACGACGGCGCAAGGTCTCAGCCGTCACATGAAAGCGCTTATGGAATTCTTTTGCTGCTTGTGCATGGGTAGACAAGGCAGCGGCCACCAGCTTTGTAGCCTTGTCCGCTAAGTCATTCCCTAAGGACATGGGACCTGGGAGTCCAGAATGTGCTCGGACATGGGTAATGAAAACAGGAAATCTCCTATTTAACAAGGCAGCTTGTATCTTCTGAAAGATGTTAGCAACTCTGCTGGAGGATCTTATTATTCCAGCTATCTCAAGGAGATTAACTGCATTAACCACATAAGAGGAATCTGATACAATATTGAGGGGTCCTGGAAAAGCCTCAAGAACCTCCAGTACTATCAGACATTCTACAACTTGAGGTGAAGTTTCATTATATTGTTTAGATATAACCCTATCCTTGACCACATAAGCTCCCATACCAGTTTTTGATCCATCAGTGTACACCACAGTCCCATCTGGGAGTGGGTCTTTAGCTGTCACTTGTGGAAACACTATAGCCTGGTTTAGGGCAAACTGTAAAATTGGATGCTTTGGAAAATGATTATCAATTTGTCCTGAAAAGGAAGTAACTAAAACTGCCCAATCACTAGATGTGGCTGCCAAGGTCTGAACTTGTGCAGCAGTATAAGGCACAATCAAGGAATCAGGATCCCTGCCAAAATGTGTAACAGCTGCTTTTATTCCGCGAAGCGAGCTGTGCAACAGCATCAGGGTACCAGTCAATAATCTTAGCAGGGGAAGCATTTGGATGAATCCAAAGTAATGGTCCATGTTGCCACAGGACTGCAGTTGGCAATTGAGCTGTCTTAAAAACACACAGATTAAAAGGTAGTGACTCCTCAATTCGTTGTAATTGTGC
Source organism: Mesocricetus auratus (assembly GCF_017639785.1). NCBI lineage: Eukaryota > Metazoa > Chordata > Mammalia > Rodentia > Cricetidae > Mesocricetus > Mesocricetus auratus. Next base: position 4,062 of record NW_024434190.1, on the reverse strand, counting down.
TTCCTGTAAGGCCTCTTCCACCATCTGTAAGGCTCGGTGGGCGGCAGGGGTAAATTTTCTGGGTGAGGAGATATGAGGCTCACCCTCCAGGAGATCGAAGAGGGGTTTTAGATCAGCAGATGGAATTTTTAAAAAGGGCCTCAACCAATTTATATCTCCCAGAAGTTTCTGAAAATCATTTAATGTTTGTAAGTGGTCTTTGCGAATTTCTATTTTCTGAGGAACTATATTTTTGGGAGTAATCTTTGAGCCCAAAAAGAGCCCTGTATCTGCAATTTGAACCTTTTCTGAGGCAATCTCTAATCCCCACTGTTTTAATTCAGCCACCAGCATGGGAAAAGCCTTTTGTAAAACATCTAACTCTTTGTGACAAATAAGAATATCGTCCATATAATGGATAACGATTAAAGATGTAAATTGCTTCCTAATTGGCTCCAAAGCCTCCTGCACATATAGCTGACATATTGTTGGGCTATTGGCCATGCCTTGCGGCAGTACCTTCCACTGAAATCTCTTGTCTGGTTCCATATGATTAAGAGAAGGGATAGTGAAGGCAAACCTTGGTCTATCCCGTGGGTAAAGTGGAATAGAGAAGAAACAATCCTTAATATCTATAATAATAAGCTTCCAATCTTGAGGAAGTGCAGAAAGCAAAGGAAGGCCTCTTTGAACAGGGCCAAAAAGATGCATCTGATTGTTAATGGCTCGCAGGTCGTGGAGTAATCTCCACTTCCCAGATTTCTTCTTAATAACAAAAATTGGTGTATTCCATGGGGAGGTAGAAGGCTCTAGATGCCCCAGCCGTTCCTGTTCTTGCACTAATCTTGTGACAGCCTCTAATTTTTCAGAGGATAGAGGCCATTGAGAGACCCATAACGGCTCCTCTGTTTTCCATGGTATGGGTCGTGAAGCCTCAACGGCCCCTAAATAAAACCCAGTCCTTTTCTACCCCGATTTCCGTGTTGTGTAATGGGTTTTATTCTGCCTTGTTCTTGCCTACCCAAGCCTCTACCATTTGTATACCCCATCTTTGCCATAATGGCTGATGCCTGGGGGGAGTATTCATTAGTTAGGGTCATGCCCATGGCTTGTAACACATCTCGTCCCCATAAATTTACAGGGAGTGGCAACACATAGGGGGTAAAACATCCCTGTTTGCCTTCAGCATCCCGCCAGGTTAAGGCTGAGGCACTGATGGCAGGAGAGGACTGGTATCCAAGACCTTGTAGAGAATGAGATGAAACAACAGTGGGCCAAGACTTCGGCCACCAATGGAGTGAAATAATGCTTTTGTCTGCTCCCGAATCCATTATCCCTTCAAATTCTTTTCCATTAATTAACAATTTTATTGTAGGTCTCTCATTTAGGGGTATAGCCAGATAGGCTGAATCACTTCCAGAAGATCCCATAGCCCTTTTTTGTAAAGTGTAGGTTTCTCCATCCCCGAGGGAGGGCAGCAACACCAGTTGTGCAATTCTATCTCCCTGCTTTATAGAAAATACACCCCGAGGGCTAGAACAGAGAACTTGAATCTCCTCTTTATGATATGGGTCAACAATCCCAGGATATATAATGAGTCCCTGTAAAGTTAAGGAGCCACGGCCCAGAATAAGCCCAATGGTGGCAGGGGGCAAAGGTCCAGGGGAATGGACTGGGACCGGTTGAACATTCATTTGGGGCATGAGTAAGAAGTCGGAGGCGGCACGCAAGTCCATTCCGGAGGTTCCTCGGAAACCTCTACTTCCTCTTGATTGCTTTTCTGAAATTGGTTCCCATATTTCTGAGGGCCCTGGGACCATGGGCCCCGTGACCCGTTTTTTGATTGGGGTACCTTGGATTCTTCAATAGGGGGCAGAAGCCTCCCTTTACATCCCGGACTGACCTGCATTCGCTAGCCCTATGATAACCTTTACCACAACGATAGCAAAGCTTCGATTCTCTTGTTCTTTCAGGGGCTTGACAATCTTTCTTAAGGTGCCCCATTCTCCCACAATTAAAACAAGCTTTTCGATTAGATAAATCTCTATACCTGTGCGTTTGTAAAATGGCGGCAGCTAGTCCTGCATTGGTTAGGGGTCCCCCCAGCTCCCTGCACACTCTGAGCCAATCTTGTAAACCTTTGCTTTTGCGAGGGGCGATAGCCGCCGACATTCCTGGGTTGCTTGTTCATAGACAAGTTGCTCAATCAGGGGCATAGCTTGTTCTGAATCACCAAAGATGCGACTGGCGGCCTCTGTCATTCTGGCCACAAAGTCTGAAAATGGCTCTTGGGGTCCTTGGACAATCTTTGTAAGGTGTCCACTGGACTCTCCCTTTTTGTGAGGGCCTTCCATGCTTTAATAGCGGCGGCCGACACCTGACCATAGACGCCCCAGATGTAGTTGGTTTGATTAAGGGCATGTTGACCCTGACCTGTCAGCATTTCAAATGTCCACTGCCTCTGATTCTCATCTTCAGCCGTGGCATTAACTCTAGCTTGTGCCTGGGCTGCATCATACCAGAGAGCCTTCCATTCCATGTATTGTCCCATGTTGGGAAGCACTGCTTTCACTGTCGTTTGCCAGTCAGTGGGAGTCATGGCAAAATTAGCAAGCCTTTCCACCTGTAATGTGGTAAAGTTAGCATTGACCCCATAATTACGAACGGATTCGGCCAATTCTTTAATTTGATTGTAATCTACGGGGTATGTACTCTTCCGCCTTCCACATTCTCGAATACTGGAAAAGCCATTTGTATTTTTCTCCGTTCCTCTAAAGGTAAAAAGGAGTCAGTACCAGTATTCAGCCGAAGCTCATATGGCGGAGGCGCTGAGGGGCGTGAGCCCGCCGGATTTATAGGCGGTGGCCTCACATTCATTTTTGTTTTCAGTGGCCGGTGTCTATCAGGGTGATATCTTTTTTCCTCATACCGTGCCACCTCCTCCTCTAGACCACCTTCTTCGCTAGAATCCAGAGTGTCAGAATCAGAATTATCTAGCTCCAAGGCTTCTAGCTCTACTGCAGGGTATAGACTAGATTCTGGCTTTTTCTTTTTCTTAGATTTGTTAAGGGGTGAATGATAACTCCCTTCTTTCTCTCCCCTTTCTTAACTTCCTGGGGAGGGCCTTTTTTCTTAGACATGTCTTTTCTTTTGCGAGCTCCCATTCTCTCACTCCGTTCAGTTTCTGACATGCTATCCTGAACTTCCTCTAAGGTTCCCTGACTTTCTATTATAGCAGGGTGACAGGCCTCATCCTCCAAGCAGTTTTTAACTAGCTTCCAAATGGCTTTGGTACCTAAGCAGAGATCTCCTTCTGCATGCTTCCTGTCTAGTTCTTTACCTAGCTTGTTCCATGAGGCCACAGTGAGGGACCCGGAACAAGCATACCATGGTGCCACTCTATCTACCTCCTTCACAAAATTTTGAAGTGTTCGTGGTGCAATTTTAAGATCTCTTTGTTTTAGCACAGTCTGTAAGGCTGTAACCACTGACTGTGACGACCCCATCGCGCTGACAGCTTATCTAAAAACGCGCTCAACTCCGTTACCAGACTGACAGCACCAGACTGACAGCACCAGACTGACAGCACCAGACTGACAGCGCCAGATGGACAGCGCCAGATGGACAGCGCCAGACGGACAGCGCCAGACGGACAGCGCCAGACGGACAGCGCCGTTCTGTCAGCACCAGCCACGATGAAGGAGAAGGACAAACAGGACTAGCACCAAAGCCTCCACTGACCCGTCCCACGGTGATGACAAACTAAGGCCAAAGTCGAGAAAAGGGTTGTTCAGGATAAAGCATACCTCTCTGAACCTACGTCCCTGCAGTTCTGAATCCGCCCCGTCTTCCGAGGGGTCTCCCGCGGCGCCGGCGATGTTGAAGAGTTCCCGGTTTCGGCACCAGATGTCCCGCGCTACCGTCTCGCCAGCAAGAACGACGCAGAACACTCGGATCCTTCTGCAGTAAAGCTTTAATGCATCTTGAGAGATAGATGATCAGCTTCTTAGAGGGAGACCCCAAGCTAAGAAACCCAGCCCCTTATATAAGCCTAGGAGCTCCGAGTGAGATGTGTAGAGCCGG
>NW_024434189.1:0-37057 GCF_017639785.1 Mesocricetus auratus | reverse complement strand
GTGCGCCAGGAAGTCACTACTGTGCAACAGGAAGTCCCTAGTGTTCACTGTGACGTCACTACTGTGCGCCAGGAAGTCACTGCTGTGCGCCAGGAAGTCACTACTGTGCAACAGGAAGTCCCTAGTGTTCACTGTGACGTCACTACTGTGCGCCAGGAAGTCACTGCTGTGCGCCAGGAAGTCACTACTGTGCAACAGGAAGTCGCTAGTGTTCACTGTGTCGTCACTACAGTGCGCCAGGAAGTCACTACTGTGCAACAGGAAGTCCCTAGTTTTCACTGTGACGTCACTACTGTGCGCCAGGAAGTCACTACTGTGCGCCAGGAAGTCACTGCTGTTCACTGTGACGTCACTACAGTGCGCCAGGAAGTCACTGCTGTTCACTCTGACGTCACTACTGTGCGCCAGGAAGTCACTACTGTGCAGCAGGAAGTCACTGCTGTGCAACAGGAAGTCGCTAGTGTTCACTCTGACGTCACTACTGTGCGCCAGGAAGTCACTACTGTGCGCCAGGAAGTCACTGCTGTTCACTGTGACGTCACTACTGTGTGCCAGGAAGTCGCTGCTGTTCACTGTGCCGTCACTACTGTGCGCCAGGAAGTCACTGCTGTGCGCCAGGAAGTCCCTAGTGTTCACTGTGACGTCACTACTGTGCGCCAGGAAGTCACTACTGTGCGCCAGGAAGTCACTGCTGTTCACTGTGACGTCACTACAGTGCGCCAGGAAGTCACTGCTGTTCACTGTGACGTCACTACAGTGCGCCAGGAAGTCACTACTGTGCGCCAGGAACTCACTGCTGTTCACTCTGACGTCACTACTGTGCGCCAGGAAGTCACTGCTGTGCGCCAGGAAGTCCCTAGTGTTCACTGTGACGTCACTACTGTGCGCCAGGAAGTCACTACTGTGCGCCCGGAAGTCGCTGCTGTTCACTCTGACGTCACTACTGTGCGCCAGGAAGTCACTGCTGTTCACTGTGACGTCACTACTGTGCGCCAGGGAGTCGCTGCTGTTCACTGTGACGTCACTACTGTGCGCCAGGAAGTCATTGCTGTTCACTCTGACGTCACTACTGTGCGCCAGGAAGTCACTACTGTGCAACAGGAAGTCCCTAGTGTTCACTGTGACGTCACTACTGTGTGCCAGGAAGGCACTGCTGTTCACTGTGCCGTCACTACAGTGCGCCAGGAAGTCACTACTGTGCGACAGGAAGTCGCTAGTGTTCACTGTGACGTCTCTACTGTGCGCCAGGAAGTCACTACTGTGCAACAGGAAGTCCCTAGTGTTCACCGTGACGTCACTACTGTGCAACAGGAAGTCCCTAGTGTTCACTGTGACGTCACTACTGTGCGCCAGGAAGTCACTGCTGTGCGCCAGGAAGTCACTGCTGTTCAAAGTGACGTCCCTACTGTGCAACAGGAAGTCACGACTGTGCGCCAGGAAGTCACTTCTGTTCACTGTGACGTCCCTACTGTGCGCCAGGAAGTCACTACTGTGCAACAGGAAGTCGCTAGTGTTCACTGTGACGTCACTACTGTGCGCCAGGAAGTCACTACTGTGCAACAGGAAGTCCCTAGTGTTCACCGTGACGTCACTACTGTGCAACAGGAAGTCCCTAGTGTTCACTGTGACGTCCCTACTGTGCGCCAGGAAGTCACTACTGTGCAACAGGAAGTCGCTAGTGTTCACTCTGACGTCACTACTGTGCGCCAGGAAGTTGCTACTGTGCAACAGGAAGTCGCTAGTGTTCACTGTGACGTCACTACTGTGCGCCAGGAAGTCACTACTGTGCAACAGGAAGTCGCTAGTGTTCACTGTGACGTCACTACTGTGCGCCAGGAAGGCACTGCTGTTCACTGTGACGTCACTACTGTGCGCCAGGAAGTCACTACTGTGCGCCAGGAAGTCGCTGCTGTTCACTGTGACGTTACTACTGTGCGACAGGAAGTCACTACTGTGCGACAGGAAGTCACTGCTGTTAACTCTGACGCCCCTACTGTGCGCCAGATAGTCACTGCTGTTAACTGTGACATCACTATGTGAGCCAGAAAGTCTCTACTGTGCAACAGGAAGTCGCTAGTGTTCACTGTGACGTCACTACTGTGCGCCAGGAAGTCACTACTGTGCGCCAGGAAGTCGCTGCTGTTCACTGTGACGTCCCTACTGTGTGCCAGGAAGTCGCTGCTGTGCGCCAGGAAGTCACTACTGTGCAACAGGAAGTCGGTAGTGTTCACTGTGACGTCACTACTGTGCGCCAGGAAGTCACTACTGTGCAACAGGAAGTCCCTAGTGTTCACTGTGACGTCACTACTGTGCGCCAGGAAGTCACTGCTGTGCGCCAGGAAGTCGCTGCTGTTCACCGTGACGTCACTACTGTGCAACAGGAAGTCGCTAGTGTTCACTGTGACGTCACTACTGTGCGCCAGGAAGTCATTACTGTGCGCCAGGAAGTCACTGCTGTTCACTGTGACATCACTACGGTGCGCCAGGAAGTCACTGCTGTGCAACAGGAAGTCGCTGCTGTTCACCGTGACGTCACTAGAGTGCGCCAGGAAGTCACTACTGTGCAACAGGAAGTCCCTAGTTTTCACTGTGACGTCACTACTGTGTGCCAGGAAGTCGCTGCTGTTCACTCTGACGTCACTACTGTGCGCCAGGAAGTCACTACTGTGCGCCAGGAAGTCACTGCTGTTCACTGTGACGTCACTACAGTGCGCCAGGAAGTCACTGCTGTTCACTCTGACGTCACTACTGTGCGCCAGGAAGTCACTACTGTGCAACAGGAAGTCACTGCTGTGCAACAGGAAGTCGCTAGTGTTCGCTCTGACGTCACTACTGTGCGCCAGGAAGTCACTACTGTGCGCCAGGAAGTCACTGCTGTTCACTGTGACGTCACTACTGTGTGCCAGGAAGTCGCTGCTGTTCACTGTGCCGTCACTACTGTGCGCCAGGAAGTCACTGCTGTGCGCCAGGAAGTCCCTAGTGTTCACTGTGACGTCACTACTGTGCGCCAGGAAGTCACTACTGTGCGCCCGGAAGTCGCTGCTGTTCACTCTGACGTCACTACTGTGCACCAGGAAGTCGCTTCTGTTCACTGTGACGTCACTACTGTGCGCCAGGAAGTCACTACTGTGCAACAGGAAGTCCCTAGTGTTCACTGTGACGTCACTACTGTGCACCAGGAAGTCACTACTGTGCGCCAGGAAGTCACTGCTGTGCAACAGGAAGTCGCTAGTGTTCACTGTGACGTCCCTACTGTGCGCCAGGAAGTCACTACTGTGCGCCAGGAAGTCACTGCTGTGCAACAGGAAGTCGCTAGTGTTCACTGTGACGTCCCTACTGTGCGCCAGGAAGTCACTACTGTGCAACAGGAAGTCGCTAGTATTCACTGTGTCATCACTACAGTGCGCCAGGAAGTCACTGCTGTTCACTGTGACGTCACTACTGTGCGCCAGGAAGTCATTACTGTGCGCCAGGAAGTCACTGCTGTTCACTGTGACGTCACTACAGTGCGCCAGGAAGTCACTGCTGTGCAACAGGAAGTCGCTGCTGTTCACCGTGACGTCACTACAGTGCGCCAGGAAGTCACTGCTGTGCAACAGGAAGTCGCTAGTGTTCACTGTGTCGTCACTACAGTGCGCCAGGAAGTCACTACTGTGCAACAGGAAGTCACTGCTGTGCAACAGGAAGTCGCTAGTGTTCACTGTGTCGTCACTACAGTGCGCCAGGAAGTCACTACTGTGCAACAGGAAGTCACTGCTGTGCAACAGGAAGTCGCTAGTGTTCACTGTGTCGTCACTACAGTGCGCCAGGAAGTCACTACTGTGCAACAGGAAGTCCCTAGTTTTCACTGTGACGTCACTACTGTGTGCCAGGAAGTCGCTGCTGTTCACTCTGACGTCACTACTGTGCGCCAGGAAGTCACTACTGTGCGCCAGGAAGTCACTGCTGTGCGCCAGGAAGTCACTACTGTGCAACAGGAAGTCACTGCTGTGCAACAGGAAGTCGCTAGTGTTCACTCTGACGTCACTACTGTGCGCCAGGAAGTCACTACTGTGCGCCAGGAAGTCACTGCTGTTCACTGTGACGTCACTACTGTGTGCCAGGAAGTCGCTGCTGTTCACTGTGCCGTCACTACTGTGCGCCAGGAAGTCACTGCTGTGCGCCAGGAAGTCCCTAGTGTTCACTGTGACGTCACTACTGTGCGCCAGGAAGTCACTACTGTGCGCCCGGAAGTCGCTGCTGTTCACTGTGACGTCACTACTGTGCGCCAGGAAGTCGCTTCTGTTCACTGTGACGTCACTACTGTGCGCCAGGAAGTCACTACTGTGCCAGAAGTCCCTGTGTTCACTGTGACGTCACTACTGTGCGCCAGGAAGTCACTACTGTGCAACAGGAAGTCCCTAGTGTTCACTGTGACGTCACTACTGTGCGCCAGGAAGTCACTACTGTGCGCCAGGAAGTCACTGCTGTGCAACAGGAAGTCGCTAGTGTTCACTGTGACGTCCCTACTGTGCGCCAGGAAGTCACTACTGTGCGCCAGGAAGTCACTGCTGTGCAACAGGAAGTCGCTAGTGTTCACTGTGACGTCCCTACTGTGCGCCAGGAAGTCACTACTGTGCAACAGGAAGTCGCTAGTATTCACTGTGTCATCACTACAGTGCGCCAGGAAGTCACTGCTGTTCACTGTGATGTCACTACTGTGCGCCAGGAAGTCGCTTCTGTTCACTGTGACGTCACTACTGTGCGCCAGGAAGTCGCTTCTGTTCACTGTGACGTCACTACTGTGCGCCAGGAAGTCACTACTGTGCAACAGGAAGTCCCTAGTGTTCACTGTGACGTCACTACTGTGCGCCAGGAAGTCACTGCTGTGCGCCAGGAAGTCACTACTGTGCAACAGGAAGTCCCTAGTGTTCACTGTGACGTCACTACTGTGCGCCAGGAAGTCACTGCTGTGCGCCAGGAAGTCACTACTGTGCAACAGGAAGTCGCTAGTGTTCACTGTGTCGTCACTACAGTGCGCCAGGAAGTCACTACTGTGCAACAGGAAGTCCCTAGTTTTCACTGTGACGTCACTACTGTGCGCCAGGAAGTCACTACTGTGCGCCAGGAAGTCACTGCTGTTCACTGTGACGTCACTACAGTGCGCCAGGAAGTCACTGCTGTTCACTCTGACGTCACTACTGTGCGCCAGGAAGTCACTACTGTGCAGCAGGAAGTCACTGCTGTGCAACAGGAAGTCGCTAGTGTTCACTCTGACGTCACTACTGTGCGCCAGGAAGTCACTACTGTGCGCCAGGAAGTCACTGCTGTTCACTGTGACGTCACTACTGTGTGCCAGGAAGTCGCTGCTGTTCACTGTGCCGTCACTACTGTGCGCCAGGAAGTCACTGCTGTGCGCCAGGAAGTCCCTAGTGTTCACTGTGACGTCACTACTGTGCGCCAGGAAGTCACTACTGTGCGCCAGGAAGTCACTGCTGTTCACTGTGACGTCACTACAGTGCGCCAGGAAGTCACTGCTGTTCACTCTGACGTCACTACTGTGCGCCAGATAGTCACTGCTGTTAACTCTGACGCCCCTACTGTGCGCCAGATAGTCACTGCTGTTAACTGTGACATCACTATGTGAGCCAGAAAGTCTCTACTGTGCAACAGGAAGTCGCTAGTGTTCACTGTGACGTCACTACTGTGCGCCAGGAAGTCACTACTGTGCGCCAGGAAGTCGCTGCTGTTCACTGTGACGTCCCTACTGTGTGCCAGGAAGTCGCTGCTGTGCGCCAGGAAGTCACTACTGTGCAACAGGAAGTCGGTAGTGTTCACTGTGACGTCACTACTGTGCGCCAGGAAGTCACTACTGTGCAACAGGAAGTCCCTAGTGTTCACTGTGACGTCACTACTGTGCGCCAGGAAGTCACTGCTGTGCGCCAGGAAGTCGCTGCTGTTCACCGTGACGTCACTACTGTGCAACAGGAAGTCGCTAGTGTTCACTGTGACGTCACTACTGTGCGCCAGGAAGTCATTACTGTGCGCCAGGAAGTCACTGCTGTTCACTGTGACATCACTACGGTGCGCCAGGAAGTCACTGCTGTGCAACAGGAAGTCGCTGCTGTTCACCGTGACGTCACTAGAGTGCGCCAGGAAGTCACTACTGTGCAACAGGAAGTCCCTAGTTTTCACTGTGACGTCACTACTGTGTGCCAGGAAGTCGCTGCTGTTCACTCTGACGTCACTACTGTGCGCCAGGAAGTCACTACTGTGCGCCAGGAAGTCACTGCTGTTCACTGTGACGTCACTACAGTGCGCCAGGAAGTCACTGCTGTTCACTCTGACGTCACTACTGTGCGCCAGGAAGTCACTACTGTGCAACAGGAAGTCACTGCTGTGCAACAGGAAGTCGCTAGTGTTCGCTCTGACGTCACTACTGTGCGCCAGGAAGTCACTACTGTGCGCCAGGAAGTCACTGCTGTTCACTGTGACGTCACTACTGTGTGCCAGGAAGTCGCTGCTGTTCACTGTGCCGTCACTACTGTGCGCCAGGAAGTCACTGCTGTGCGCCAGGAAGTCCCTAGTGTTCACTGTGACGTCACTACTGTGCGCCAGGAAGTCACTACTGTGCGCCCGGAAGTCGCTGCTGTTCACTCTGACGTCACTACTGTGCACCAGGAAGTCGCTTCTGTTCACTGTGACGTCACTACTGTGCGCCAGGAAGTCACTACTGTGCAACAGGAAGTCCCTAGTGTTCACTGTGACGTCACTACTGTGCACCAGGAAGTCACTACTGTGCGCCAGGAAGTCACTGCTGTGCAACAGGAAGTCGCTAGTGTTCACTGTGACGTCCCTACTGTGCGCCAGGAAGTCACTACTGTGCGCCAGGAAGTCACTGCTGTGCAACAGGAAGTCGCTAGTGTTCACTGTGACGTCCCTACTGTGCGCCAGGAAGTCACTACTGTGCAACAGGAAGTCGCTAGTATTCACTGTGTCATCACTACAGTGCGCCAGGAAGTCACTGCTGTTCACTGTGACGTCACTACAGTGCGCCAGGAAGTCACTGCTGTGCAACAGGAAGTCGCTGCTGTTCACCGTGACGTCACTACAGTGCGCCAGGAAGTCACTGCTGTGCAACAGGAAGTCGCTAGTGTTCACTGTGTCGTCACTACAGTGCGCCAGGAAGTCACTACTGTGCAACAGGAAGTCACTGCTGTGCAACAGGAAGTCGCTAGTGTTCACTGTGTCGTCACTACAGTGCGCCAGGAAGTCACTACTGTGCAACAGGAAGTCACTGCTGTGCAACAGGAAGTCGCTAGTGTTCACTGTGTCGTCACTACAGTGCGCCAGGAAGTCACTACTGTGCAACAGGAAGTCCCTAGTTTTCACTGTGACGTCACTACTGTGTGCCAGGAAGTCGCTGCTGTTCACTCTGACGTCACTACTGTGCGCCAGGAAGTCACTACTGTGCGCCAGGAAGTCACTGCTGTGCGCCAGGAAGTCACTACTGTGCAACAGGAAGTCACTGCTGTGCAACAGGAAGTCGCTAGTGTTCACTCTGACGTCACTACTGTGCGCCAGGAAGTCACTACTGTGCGCCAGGAAGTCACTGCTGTTCACTGTGACGTCACTACTGTGTGCCAGGAAGTCGCTGCTGTTCACTGTGCCGTCACTACTGTGCGCCAGGAAGTCACTGCTGTGCGCCAGGAAGTCCCTAGTGTTCACTGTGACGTCACTACTGTGCGCCAGGAAGTCACTACTGTGCGCCCGGAAGTCGCTGCTGTTCACTGTGACGTCACTACTGTGCGCCAGGAAGTCGCTTCTGTTCACTGTGACGTCACTACTGTGCGCCAGGAAGTCACTACTGTGCAACAGGAAGTCCCTAGTGTTCACTGTGACGTCACTACTGTGCGCCAGGAAGTCACTACTGTGCGCCAGGAAGTCACTGCTGTGCAACAGGAAGTCGCTAGTGTTCACTGTGACGTCCCTACTGTGCGCCAGGAAGTCACTACTGTGCGCCAGGAAGTCACTGCTGTGCAACAGGAAGTCGCTAGTGTTCACTGTGACGTCCCTACTGTGCGCCAGGAAGTCACTACTGTGCAACAGGAAGTCGCTAGTATTCACTGTGTCATCACTACAGTGCGCCAGGAAGTCACTGCTGTTCACTGTGATGTCACTACTGTGCGCCAGGAAGTCGCTTCTGTTCACTGTGACGTCACTACTGTGCGCCAGGAAGTCGCTTCTGTTCACTGTGACGTCACTACTGTGCGCCAGGAAGTCACTACTGTGCAACAGGAAGTCCCTAGTGTTCACTGTGACGTCACTACTGTGCGCCAGGAAGTCACTGCTGTGCGCCAGGAAGTCACTACTGTGCAACAGGAAGTCCCTAGTGTTCACTGTGACGTCACTACTGTGCGCCAGGAAGTCACTGCTGTGCGCCAGGAAGTCACTACTGTGCAACAGGAAGTCGCTAGTGTTCACTGTGTCGTCACTACAGTGCGCCAGGAAGTCACTACTGTGCAACAGGAAGTCCCTAGTTTTCACTGTGACGTCACTACTGTGCGCCAGGAAGTCACTACTGTGCGCCAGGAAGTCACTGCTGTTCACTGTGACGTCACTACAGTGCGCCAGGAAGTCACTGCTGTTCACTCTGACGTCACTACTGTGCGCCAGGAAGTCACTACTGTGCAGCAGGAAGTCACTGCTGTGCAACAGGAAGTCGCTAGTGTTCACTCTGACGTCACTACTGTGCGCCAGGAAGTCACTACTGTGCGCCAGGAAGTCACTGCTGTTCACTGTGACGTCACTACTGTGTGCCAGGAAGTCGCTGCTGTTCACTGTGCCGTCACTACTGTGCGCCAGGAAGTCACTGCTGTGCGCCAGGAAGTCCCTAGTGTTCACTGTGACGTCACTACTGTGCGCCAGGAAGTCACTACTGTGCGCCAGGAAGTCACTGCTGTTCACTGTGACGTCACTACAGTGCGCCAGGAAGTCACTGCTGTTCACTCTGACGTCACTACTGTGCGCCAGATAGTCACTGCTGTTAACTCTGACGCCCCTACTGTGCGCCAGATAGTCACTGCTGTTAACTGTGACATCACTATGTGAGCCAGAAAGTCTCTACTGTGCAACAGGAAGTCGCTAGTGTTCACTGTGACGTCACTACTGTGCGCCAGGAAGTCACTACTGTGCGCCAGGAAGTCGCTGCTGTTCACTGTGACGTCCCTACTGTGTGCCAGGAAGTCGCTGCTGTGCGCCAGGAAGTCACTACTGTGCAACAGGAAGTCGGTAGTGTTCACTGTGACGTCACTACTGTGCGCCAGGAAGTCACTACTGTGCAACAGGAAGTCCCTAGTGTTCACTGTGACGTCACTACTGTGCGCCAGGAAGTCACTGCTGTGCGCCAGGAAGTCGCTGCTGTTCACCGTGACGTCACTACTGTGCAACAGGAAGTCGCTAGTGTTCACTGTGACGTCACTACTGTGCGCCAGGAAGTCATTACTGTGCGCCAGGAAGTCACTGCTGTTCACTGTGACATCACTACGGTGCGCCAGGAAGTCACTGCTGTGCAACAGGAAGTCGCTGCTGTTCACCGTGACGTCACTAGAGTGCGCCAGGAAGTCACTACTGTGCAACAGGAAGTCCCTAGTTTTCACTGTGACGTCACTACTGTGTGCCAGGAAGTCGCTGCTGTTCACTCTGACGTCACTACTGTGCGCCAGGAAGTCACTACTGTGCGCCAGGAAGTCACTGCTGTTCACTGTGACGTCACTACAGTGCGCCAGGAAGTCACTGCTGTTCACTCTGACGTCACTACTGTGCGCCAGGAAGTCACTACTGTGCAACAGGAAGTCACTGCTGTGCAACAGGAAGTCGCTAGTGTTCGCTCTGACGTCACTACTGTGCGCCAGGAAGTCACTACTGTGCGCCAGGAAGTCACTGCTGTTCACTGTGACGTCACTACTGTGTGCCAGGAAGTCGCTGCTGTTCACTGTGCCGTCACTACTGTGCGCCAGGAAGTCACTGCTGTGCGCCAGGAAGTCCCTAGTGTTCACTGTGACGTCACTACTGTGCGCCAGGAAGTCACTACTGTGCGCCCGGAAGTCGCTGCTGTTCACTCTGACGTCACTACTGTGCACCAGGAAGTCGCTTCTGTTCACTGTGACGTCACTACTGTGCGCCAGGAAGTCACTACTGTGCAACAGGAAGTCCCTAGTGTTCACTGTGACGTCACTACTGTGCACCAGGAAGTCACTACTGTGCGCCAGGAAGTCACTGCTGTGCAACAGGAAGTCGCTAGTGTTCACTGTGACGTCCCTACTGTGCGCCAGGAAGTCACTACTGTGCGCCAGGAAGTCACTGCTGTGCAACAGGAAGTCGCTAGTGTTCACTGTGACGTCCCTACTGTGCGCCAGGAAGTCACTACTGTGCAACAGGAAGTCGCTAGTATTCACTGTGTCATCACTACAGTGCGCCAGGAAGTCACTGCTGTTCACTGTGACGTCACTACAGTGCGCCAGGAAGTCACTGCTGTGCAACAGGAAGTCGCTGCTGTTCACCGTGACGTCACTACAGTGCGCCAGGAAGTCACTGCTGTGCAACAGGAAGTCGCTAGTGTTCACTGTGTCGTCACTACAGTGCGCCAGGAAGTCACTACTGTGCAACAGGAAGTCACTGCTGTGCAACAGGAAGTCGCTAGTGTTCACTGTGTCGTCACTACAGTGCGCCAGGAAGTCACTACTGTGCAACAGGAAGTCACTGCTGTGCAACAGGAAGTCGCTAGTGTTCACTGTGTCGTCACTACAGTGCGCCAGGAAGTCACTACTGTGCAACAGGAAGTCCCTAGTTTTCACTGTGACGTCACTACTGTGTGCCAGGAAGTCGCTGCTGTTCACTCTGACGTCACTACTGTGCGCCAGGAAGTCACTACTGTGCGCCAGGAAGTCACTGCTGTGCGCCAGGAAGTCACTACTGTGCAACAGGAAGTCACTGCTGTGCAACAGGAAGTCGCTAGTGTTCACTCTGACGTCACTACTGTGCGCCAGGAAGTCACTACTGTGCGCCAGGAAGTCACTGCTGTTCACTGTGACGTCACTACTGTGTGCCAGGAAGTCGCTGCTGTTCACTGTGCCGTCACTACTGTGCGCCAGGAAGTCACTGCTGTGCGCCAGGAAGTCCCTAGTGTTCACTGTGACGTCACTACTGTGCGCCAGGAAGTCACTACTGTGCGCCCGGAAGTCGCTGCTGTTCACTGTGACGTCACTACTGTGCGCCAGGAAGTCGCTTCTGTTCACTGTGACGTCACTACTGTGCGCCAGGAAGTCACTACTGTGCAACAGGAAGTCCCTAGTGTTCACTGTGACGTCACTACTGTGCGCCAGGAAGTCACTACTGTGCGCCAGGAAGTCACTGCTGTGCAACAGGAAGTCGCTAGTGTGCAACAGGAAGTCGCTAGTGTTCACTGTGACGTCACTACTGTGCGCCAGAAAGTCACTACTGTGCAACAGGAAGTCGCTAGTGTTCACTGTGACGTCACTACTGTGCGCCAGGAAGTCACTACTGTGCGCCAGGAAGTCACTACTGTGCAACAGGAAGTCCCTAGTGTTCACTGTGACGTCACTACTGTGCGCCAGGAAGTCACTGCTGTTCACTGTGACGTCACTACTGTGCACCAGGAAGTCACTGCTGTTCACTGTGACGTCACTACTGTGCGCCAGGAAGTCACTACTGTGCGCCAGGAAGTCACTACTGTGCAACAGGAAGTCGCTAGTGTTCACTGTGACGTCACTACTGTGCGCCAGGAAGTCACTGCTGTTAACTGTGACGTCCCTACTGTGCGCCAGGAAGTCACTACTGTGCGCCAGGAAGTCACTACTGTGCAACAGGAAGTCCCTAGTGTTCACTGTGACGTCACTACTGTGCGCCAGGAAGTCACTGCTGTTCACTGTGACGTCACTACTGTGCGCCAGGAAGTCACTGCTGTTCACTGTGACGTCACTACTGTGCGCCAGGAAGTCACTACTGTGCAACAGGAAGTCGCTAGTGTTCACTGTGACGTCACTACTGTGCGCCAGGAAGTCACTACTGTGCAACAGGAAGTCGCTAGTGTTCACTCTGACGTCACTACTGTGCGCCAGGAAGTTGCTACTGTGCAACAGGAAGTCGCTAGTGTTCACTGTGACGTCACTACTGTGCGCCAGGAAGTCACTACTGTGCAACAGGAAGTCGCTAGTGTTCACTGTGACGTCACTACTGTGCGCCAGGAAGTCACTGCTGTTCACTGTGACGTCACTACTGTGCGCCAGGAAGTCACTACTGTGCGCCAGGAAGTCACTACTGTGCAACAGGAAGTCCCTAGTGTTCACTGTGACGTCACTACTGTGCGCCAGGAAGTCACTGCTGTTCACTGTGACGTCACTACTGTGCGCCAGGAAGTCGCTGCTGTTCACTGTGACGTCACTACTGTGCGCCAGGAAGTCGCTACTGTGCAACAGGAAGTCGCTAGTGTTCACTGTGACGTCACTACTGTGCGCCAGGAAGTCACTACTGTGCAACAGTAAGTCCCTAGTGTTCACTGTGACGTCACTACTGTGCGACAGGAAGTCACTACTGTGCGCCAGGAAGTCACTGCTGTTCACTGTGACGTCACTACAGTGCGCCAGGAAGTCACTGCTGTTCACTCTGACGTCACTACTGTGCGCCAGGAAGTCACTACTGTGCAACAGGAAGTCACTGCTGTTCACTGTGACGTCACTACTGTGTGCCAGGAAGTCGCTGCTGTTCACTGTGCCGTCACTACTGTGCGCCAGGAAGTCACTGCTGTGCGCCAGGAAGTCGCTAGTGTTCACTGTGACGTCACTACTGTGCGCCAGGAAGTCACTACTGTGCGCCAGGAAGTCGCTGCTGTTCACTCTGACGTCACTACTGTGCACCAGGAAGTCGCTTCTGTTCACTGTGACGTCACTACTGTGCGCCAGGAAGTCACTACTGTGCAACAGGAAGTCCCTAGTGTTCACTGTGACGTCACTACTGTGCGCCAGGAAGTCACTACTGTGCGCCAGGAAGTCACTGCTGTGCAACAGGAAGTCGCTGTGTTCACTGTGACGTCACTGTGCGCCAGGAAGTCACTACTGTGCGCCAGGAAGTCACTGCTGTGCAACAGGAAGTCGCTAGTGTTCACTGTGACGTCACTACTGTGCGCCAGGAAGTCACTACTGTGCGCCAGGAAGTCACTGCTGTGCAACAGGAAGTCGCTAGTGTTCACTGTGACGTCACTACTGTGCGCCAGGAAGTCACTACTGTGCAACAGGAAGTCGCTAGTGTTCACTGTGACGTCACTACTGTGCGCCAGGAAGTCACTACTGTGCAACAGGAAGTCCCTAGTGTTCACTGTGACGTCACTACTGTGCGCCAGGAAGTCACTACTGTGCGCCAGGAAGTCACTGCTGTTCACTGTGACGTCACTACTGTGCGCCAGGAAGTCACTGCTGTTCACTGTGACGTCACTACTGTGCGCCAGGAAGTCACTGCTGTGCAACAGGAAGTCGCTAGTGTTCACTGTGACGTCCCTACTGTGCGCCAGGAAGTCACTACTGTGCGCCAGGAAGTCACTGCTGTGCAACAGGAAGTCGCTAGTGTTCACTGTGACGTCCCTACTGTGCGCCAGGAAGTCACTACTGTGCAACAGGAAGTCGCTAGTATTCACTGTGTCATCACTACAGTGCGCCAGGAAGTCACTGCTGTTCACTGTGATGTCACTACTGTGCGCCAGGAAGTCGCTTCTGTTCACTGTGACGTCACTACTGTGCGCCAGGAAGTCATTACTGTGCGCCAGGAAGTCACTGCTGTTCACTGTGACGTCACTACAGTGCGCCAGGAAGTCACTGCTGTGCAACAGGAAGTCGCTGCTGTTCACCGTGACGTCACTACAGTGCGCCAGGAAGTCACTGCTGTGCAACAGGAAGTCGCTAGTGTTCACTGTGTCGTCACTACAGTGCGCCAGGAAGTCACTACTGTGCAACAGGAAGTCACTGCTGTGCAACAGGAAGTCGCTAGTGTTCACTGTGTCGTCACTACAGTGCGCCAGGAAGTCACTACTGTGCAACAGGAAGTCACTGCTGTGCAACAGGAAGTCGCTAGTGTTCACTGTGTCGTCACTACAGTGCGCCAGGAAGTCACTACTGTGCAACAGGAAGTCCCTAGTTTTCACTGTGACGTCACTACTGTGTGCCAGGAAGTCGCTGCTGTTCACTCTGACGTCACTACTGTGCGCCAGGAAGTCACTACTGTGCGCCAGGAAGTCACTGCTGTTCACTGTGACGTCACTACAGTGCGCCAGGAAGTCACTGCTGTTCACTCTGACGTCACTACTGTGCGCCAGGAAGTCACTACTGTGCAACAGGAAGTCACTGCTGTGCAACAGGAAGTCGCTAGTGTTCACTCTGACGTCACTACTGTGCGCCAGGAAGTCACTACTGTGCGCCAGGAAGTCACTGCTGTTCACTGTGACGTCACTACTGTGTGCCAGGAAGTCGCTGCTGTTCACTGTGCCGTCACTACTGTGCGCCAGGAAGTCACTGCTGTGCGCCAGGAAGTCCCTAGTGTTCACTGTGACGTCACTACTGTGCGCCAGGAAGTCACTACTGTGCGCCCGGAAGTCGCTGCTGTTCACTGTGACGTCACTACTGTGCGCCAGGAAGTCGCTTCTGTTCACTGTGACGTCACTACTGTGCGCCAGGAAGTCACTACTGTGCAACAGGAAGTCCCTAGTGTTCACTGTGACGTCACTACTGTGCGCCAGGAAGTCACTACTGTGCGCCAGGAAGTCACTGCTGTGCAACAGGAAGTCGCTAGTGTTCACTGTGACGTCCCTACTGTGCGCCAGGAAGTCACTACTGTGCGCCAGGAAGTCACTGCTGTGCAACAGGAAGTCGCTAGTGTTCACTGTGACGTCCCTACTGTGCGCCAGGAAGTCACTACTGTGCAACAGGAAGTCGCTAGTATTCACTGTGTCATCACTACAGTGCGCCAGGAAGTCACTGCTGTTCACTGTGATGTCACTACTGTGTGCCAGGAAGTCGCTTCTGTTCACTGTGACGTCACTACTGTGCGCCAGGAAGTCGCTTCTGTTCACTGTGACGTCACTACTGTGCGCCAGGAAGTCACTACTGTGCAACAGGAAGTCCCTAGTGTTCACTGTGACGTCACTACTGTGCGCCAGGAAGTCACTGCTGTGCGCCAGGAAGTCACTACTGTGCAACAGGAAGTCCCTAGTGTTCACTGTGACGTCACTACTGTGCGCCAGGAAGTCACTGCTGTGCGCCAGGAAGTCACTACTGTGCAACAGGAAGTCGCTAGTGTTCACTGTGTCGTCACTACAGTGCGCCAGGAAGTCACTACTGTGCAACAGGAAGTCCCTAGTTTTCACTGTGACGTCACTACTGTGCGCCAGGAAGTCACTACTGTGCGCCAGGAAGTCACTGCTGTTCACTGTGACGTCACTACAGTGCGCCAGGAAGTCACTGCTGTTCACTCTGACGTCACTACTGTGCGCCAGGAAGTCACTACTGTGCAGCAGGAAGTCACTGCTGTGCAACAGGAAGTCGCTAGTGTTCACTCTGACGTCACTACTGTGCGCCAGGAAGTCACTACTGTGCGCCAGGAAGTCACTGCTGTTCACTGTGACGTCACTACTGTGTGCCAGGAAGTCGCTGCTGTTCACTGTGCCGTCACTACTGTGCGCCAGGAAGTCACTGCTGTGCGCCAGGAAGTCCCTAGTGTTCACTGTGACGTCACTACTGTGCGCCAGGAAGTCACTACTGTGCGCCAGGAAGTCACTGCTGTTCACTGTGACGTCACTACAGTGCGCCAGGAAGTCACTGCTGTTCACTGTGACGTCACTACAGTGCGCCAGGAAGTCACTACTGTGCGCCAGGAAGTCACTGCTGTTCACTCTGACGTCACTACTGTGCGCCAGGAAGTCACTGCTGTGCGCCAGGAAGTCACTAGTGTTCACTGTGACGTCACTACTGTGCGCCAGGAAGTCACTACTGTGCGCCCGGAAGTCGCTGCTGTTCACTCTGACGTCACTACTGTGCGCCAGGAAGTCACTGCTGTTCACTGTGACGTCACTACTGTGCGCCAGGAAGTCGCTGCTGTTCACTGTGACGTCACTACTGTGCGCCAGGAAGTCATTGCTGTTCACTCTGACGTCACTACAGTGCGCCAGGAAGTCACTACTGTGCGACAGGAAGTCGCTAGTGTTCACTGTGACGTCACTACTGTGCGCCAGGAAGTCACTACTGTGCAACAGGAAGTCACTAGCTGTTCACCGTGACGTCACTACTGTGCAACAGGAAGTCGCTAGTGTTCACTGTGACGTCACTACTGTGCGCCAGGAAGTCACTGCTGTGCGCCAGGAAGTCACTGCTGTTCACTGTGACGTCACTACTGTGCGCCAGGAAGTCACTGACTGTGCGCCAGGAAGTCACTTCTGTTCACTGTGACGTCCCTACTGTGCGCCAGGAAGTCACTACTGTGCAACAGGAAGTCGCTAGTGTTCACTGTGACGTCACTACTGTGCGCCAGGAAGTCACTACTGTGCAACAGGAAGTCGCTAGTGTTCACTGTGACGTCACTACTGTGCGCCAGGAAGTCACTAGCTGTTCACTGTGACGTCCCTACTGTGCGCCAGGAAGTCACTACTGTGCAACAGGAAGTCGCTAGTGTTCACTGTGACGTCACTACTGTGCGCCAGGAAGTTGCTACTGTGCAACAGGAAGTCGCTAGTGTTCACTGTGACGTCACTACTGTGCGCCAGGAAGTCACTACTGTGCAACAGGAAGTCGCTAGTGTTCACTGTGACGTCACTACTGTGCGCCAGGAAGGCACTGCTGTTCACTGTGACGTCACTACTGTGCGCCAGGAAGTCACTACTGTGCGCCAGGAAGTCACTACTGTGCAACAGGAAGTCCCTAGTGTTCACTGTGACGTCACTACTGTGCGCCAGGAAGTCACTGCTGTTCACTGTGACGTCACTACAGTGCGCCAGGAAGTCACTACTGTGCGCCAGGAAGTCACTACTGTGCAACAGGAAGTCGCTAGTGTTCACTGTGATGTCACTACTGTGCGCCAGGAAGTCACTACTGTGCGACAGGAAGTCGCTAGTGTTCACTGTGACGCCACTACTGTGCGCCAGGAAGTCACTGCTGTTCACTGTGACGTCCCTACTGTGGGCCAGGAAGTCACTGCTGTTAACTGTGACGTCCCTACTGTGCGACAGGAAGTCGCTAGTGTTCACTGTGACGTCCCTACTGTGCAACAGGAAGTCACTGCTGTTCACTGTGACGTCACTACTGTGCGCCAGGAAGTCACTGCTGTTCACTGTGACATCCCCACTGTGCGCCAGGAAGTCACTGCTGTTCACTGTGACGTCACTACTGTGCAACAGGAAGTCACTGCTATGCGCCAGGAAGTCACTGCTGTTCACTGTGACGTCACTACTGTGCGCCAGGAAGTCACTACTGTGCAACAGGAAGTCGCTAGTGTTCACTGTGACGTCACTACAGTGCGCCAGGAAGTCACTACTGTGCAACAGGAAGTCGCTAGTGTTCACTGTGACGTCACTACTGTGCGCCAGGAAGTCACTGCTGTTCACTGTGACGTCCCTACTGTGCGCCAGGAAGTCACTGCTGTTCACTGTGACGTCACTACTGTGCAACAGGAAGTCACTGCTATGCGCCAGGAAGTCACTGCTGTTCACTGTGACGTCACTACTGTGCTCCAGGAAGTCACTACTGTGCCCAGGAAGTCACTGCTGTTCACTGTGACGTCACTACTGTGCGCCAGGAAGTCGCTGCTGTTCACTGTGACGTCACTACTGTGCGCCAGGAAGTCGCTACTGTGCAACAGGAAGTCGCTAGTGTTCACTGTGACGTCGCTACTGTGCGCCAGGAAGTCACTACTGTGCAACAGTAAGTCCCTAGTGTTCACTGTGACGTCACTACTGTGCGACAGGAAGTCACTGGTGTTCACTGTGACGTCACTACTGTGCGACAGGAAGTCACTACTGTGCAACAGGAAGTCGCTAGTGTTCACTGTGACGTCACTACTGTGCGACAGGAAGTCACTACTGTGCAACAGGAAGTCGCTAGTGTTCACTGTGACATTACTACTGTGCGCCAGGAAGTCAATGCTGTGCGCCAGGAAGTCACTGGTGTTCACTGTGACGTCACTGCTGTGCGCCAGGAAGTCACTGCTGTGTATCAGGAAGTCACTGCTGTTCACTGTGACGCCCCTACTGTGCTCGAGGAAGTCACTGCTGTGCGCCAGGAAGTCGCTACTGTGCAACAGGAAGTCGCTAGTGTTCACTGTGACGTCGCTACTGTGCGCCAGGAAGTCACTACTGTGCAACAGTAAGTCCCTAGTGTTCACTGTGACGTCACTACTGTGCGACAGGAAGTCACTGGTGTTCACTGTGACGTCACTACTGTGCGCCAGGAAGTCACTACTGTGCAACAGGAAGTCGCTAGTGTTCACTGTGACGTCACTACTGTGCGCCAGGAAGGCACTGCTGTTCACTGTGACGTCACTACTGTGCGCCAGGAAGTCACTACTGTGCGCCAGGAAGTCACTACTGTGCAACAGGAAGTCCCTAGTGTTCACTGTGACGTCACTACTGTGCGCCAGGAAGTCACTGCTGTTCACTGTGACGTCACTACAGTGCGCCAGGAAGTCACTACTGTGCGCCAGGAAGTCACTACTGTGCAACAGGAAGTCGCTAGTGTTCACTGTGATGTCACTACTGTGCGCCAGGAAGTCACTACTGTGCGACAGGAAGTCGCTAGTGTTCACTGT
Source organism: Mesocricetus auratus (assembly GCF_017639785.1). Lineage (NCBI taxonomy): Eukaryota > Metazoa > Chordata > Mammalia > Rodentia > Cricetidae > Mesocricetus > Mesocricetus auratus. The sequence goes on along the minus strand of NW_024434189.1, from coordinate 18,220 downwards.
GACGCCCCTACTGTGCGCCAGGAAGTCACTGCTGTTCACTGTGACGTCCCTACTGTGGGCCAGGAAGTCACTGCTGTTAACTGTGACGCCCCTACTGTGCGACAGGAAGTCGCTAGTGTTCACTGTGACGCCCCTACTGTGCAACAGGAAGTCACTGCTGTTCACTGTGACGTCACTACTGTGCGCCAGGAAGTCACTGCTGTTCACTGTGACATCCCCACTGTGCGCCAGGAAGTCACTGCTGTTCACTGTGACGTCACTACTGTGCAACAGGAAGTCACTGCTATGCGCCAGGAAGTCACTGCTGTTCACTGTGACGTTACTACTGTGCGCCAGGAAGTCACTGCTGTTCACTGTGACGTCACTACTGTGCGCCAGGAAGTCACTACTGTGCAACAGGAAGTCGCTAGTGTTCACTCTGACGTCACTACAGTGCGCCAGGAAGTCACTACTGTGCAACAGGAAGTCGCTAGTGTTCACTGTGACGTCACTACTGTGCGCCAGGAAGTCACTGCTGTTCACTGTGACGTCCCCACTGTGCGCCAGGAAGTCACTGCTGTTCACTGTGACGTCACTACTGTGCAACAGGAAGTCACTGCTATGCGCCAGGAAGTCACTGCTGTTCACTGTGACGTCACTACTGTGCTCCAGGAAGTCACAATTGTGCCCAGGAAGTCACTGCTGTTCACTGTGACGTCACTACTGTGCGCCAGGAAGTCGCTGCTGTTCACTGTGACGTCACTACTGTGCGCCAGGAAGTCGCTACTGTGCAACAGGAAGTCGCTAGTGTTCACTGTGACGTCGCTACTGTGCGCCAGGAAGTCACTACTGTGCAACAGTAAGTCCCTAGTGTTCACTGTGACGTCACTACTGTGCGACAGGAAGTCACTGGTGTTCACTGTGACGTCACTACTGTGCGACAGGAAGTCACTACTGTGCAACAGGAAGTCGCTAGTGTTCACTGTGACGTCACTACTGTGCGACAGGAAGTCACTACTGTGCAACAGGAAGTCGCTAGTGTTCACTGTGACATTACTACTGTGCGCCAGGAAGTCAATGCTGTGCGCCAGGAAGTCACTGCTGTTCACTGTGACGTCACTGCTGTGCGCCAGGAAGTCACTGCTGTGTATCAGGAAGTCACTGCTGTTCACTGTGACGCCCCTACTGTGCTCGAGGAAGTCACTGCTGTGCATCAGGAAGTCACTGCTGTTCACTGTGACGTCACTACTGTGCTCGAGGAAGTCACTGCTGTGCATCAGGAAGTCACTGCTGTTCACTGTGACGTCACTACTGTGCGCCAGGAAGTCGCTGCTGTTCACTGTGACGTTACTACTGTGCGACAGGAAGTCACTACTGTGCGACAGGAAGTCACTGCTGTTAACTCTGACGCCCCTACTGTGCGCCAGATAGTCACTGCTGTTAACTGTGACATCACTATGTGAGCCAGAAAGTCTCTACTGTGCAACAGGAAGTCGCTAGTGTTCACTGTGACGTCACTACTGTGCGCCAGGAAGTCACTACTGTGCGCCAGGAAGTCGCTGCTGTTCACTGTGACGTCCCTACTGTGTGCCAGGAAGTCGCTGCTGTGCGCCAGGAAGTCACTACTGTGCAACAGGAAGTCGGTAGTGTTCACTGTGACGTCACTACTGTGCGCCAGGAAGTCACTACTGTGCAACAGGAAGTCCCTAGTGTTCACTGTGACGTCACTACTGTGCGCCAGGAAGTCACTACTGTGCGCCAGGAAGTCACTGCTGTGCAACAGGAAGTCGCTAGTGTTCACTGTGATGTCACTACAGTGCGCCAGGAAGTCACTACTGTGCAGCAGGAAGTCACTGCTGTGCAACAGGAAGTCGCTAGTGTTCACTGTGTCGTCACTACAGTGCGCCAGGAAGTCACTACTGTGCAACAGGAAGTCACTGCTGTGCAACAGGAAGTCGCTAGTGTTCACTGTGTCGTCACTACAGTGCGCCAGGAAATCACTACTGTGCAACAGGAAGTCACTGCTGTGCAACAGGAAGTCGCTAGTGTTCACTGTGTCGTCACTACAGTGCGCCAGGAAGTCACTACTGTGTGCCAGGAAGTCACTACTGTGCAACAGGAAGTCCCTAGTTTTCACTGTGACGTCACTACTGTGTGCCAGGAAGTCGCTGCTGTTCACTCTGACGTCACTACTGTGCGCCAGGAAGTCACTACTGTGCGCCAGGAAGTCACTGCTGTTCACTGTGACGTCACTACAGTGCGCCAGGAAGTCACTGCTGTTCACTCTGACGTCACTACTGTGCGCCAGGAAGTCACTACTGTGCAACAGGAAGTCACTGCTGTGCAACAGGAAGTCGCTAGTGTTCACTCTGATGTCACTACTGTGCGCCAGGAAGTCACTACTGTGCGCCAGGAAGTCACTGCTGTTCACTGTGACGTCACTACTGTGTGCCAGGAAGTCGCTGCTGTTCACTGTGCCGTCACTACTGTGCGCCAGGAAGTCACTGCTGTGCGCCAGGAAGTCCCTAGTGTTCACTGTGACGTCACTACTGTGCGCCAGGAAGTCACTACTGTGCGCCCGGAAGTCGCTGCTGTTCACTGTGACGTCACTACTGTGCGCCAGGAAGTCGCTTCTGTTCACTGTGACGTCACTACTGTGCGCCAGGAAGTCACTACTGTGCAACAGGAAGTCCCTAGTGTTCACTGTGACGTCACTACTGTGCGCCAGGAAGTCACTACTGTGCGCCAGGAAGTCACTGCTGTGCAACAGGAAGTCGCTAGTGTTCACTGTGACGTCCCTACTGTGCGCCAGGAAGTCACTACTGTGCGCCAGGAAGTCACTGCTGTGCAACAGGAAGTCGCTAGTGTTCACTGTGACGTCCCTACTGTGCGCCAGGAAGTCACTACTGTGCAACAGGAAGTCGCTAGTATTCACTGTGTCATCACTACAGTGCGCCAGGAAGTCACTGCTGTTCACTGTGATGTCACTACTGTGTGCCAGGAAGTCGCTTCTGTTCACTGTGACGTCACTACTGTGCGCCAGGAAGTCGCTTCTGTTCACTGTGACGTCACTACTGTGCGCCAGGAAGTCACTACTGTGCAACAGGAAGTCCCTAGTGTTCACTGTGACGTCACTACTGTGCGCCAGGAAGTCACTGCTGTGCGCCAGGAAGTCACTACTGTGCAACAGGAAGTCCCTAGTGTTCACTGTGACGTCACTACTGTGCGCCAGGAAGTCACTGCTGTGCGCCAGGAAGTCACTACTGTGCAACAGGAAGTCGCTAGTGTTCACTGTGTCGTCACTACAGTGCGCCAGGAAGTCACTACTGTGCAACAGGAAGTCCCTAGTTTTCACTGTGACGTCACTACTGTGCGCCAGGAAGTCACTACTGTGCGCCAGGAAGTCACTGCTGTTCACTGTGACGTCACTACAGTGCGCCAGGAAGTCGCTGCTGTTCACTCTGACGTCACTACTGTGCGCCAGGAAGTCACTACTGTGCAGCAGGAAGTCACTGCTGTGCAACAGGAAGTCGCTAGTGTTCACTCTGACGTCACTACTGTGCGCCAGGAAGTCACTACTGTGCGCCAGGAAGTCACTGCTGTTCACTGTGACGTCACTACAGTGTGCCAGGAAGTCGCTGCTGTTCACTGTGCCGTCACTACTGTGCGCCAGGAAGTCACTGCTGTGCGCCAGGAAGTCCCTAGTGTTCACTGTGACGTCACTACTGTGCGCCAGGAAGTCACTACTGTGCGCCAGGAAGTCACTGCTGTTCACTGTGACGTCACTACAGTGCGCCAGGAAGTCACTGCTGTTCACTGTGACGTCACTACAGTGCGCCAGGAAGTCACTACTGTGCGCCAGGAAGTCACTGCTGTTCACTCTGACGTCACTACTGTGCGCCAGGAAGTCACTGCTGTGCGCCAGGAAGTCCCTAGTGTTCACTGTGACGTCACTACTGTGCGCCAGGAAGTCACTACTGTGCGCCCGGAAGTCGCTGCTGTTCACTCTGACGTCACTACTGTGCGCCAGGAAGTCACTGCTGTTCACTGTGACGTCACTACTGTGCGCCAGGGAGTCGCTGCTGTTCACTGTGACGTCACTACTGTGCGCCAGGAAGTCATTGCTGTTCACTCTGACGTCACTACAGTGCGCCAGGAAGTCACTACTGTGCGACAGGAAGTCGCTAGTGTTCACTGTGACGTCTCTACTGTGCGCCAGGAAGTCACTACTGTGCAACAGGAAGTCCCTAGTGTTCACCGTGACGTCACTACTGTGCAACAGGAAGTCCCTAGTGTTCACTGTGACGTCACTACTGTGCGCCAGGAAGTCACTGCTGTGCGCCAGGAAGTCACTGCTGTTCAAAGTGACGTCCCTACTGTGCAACAGGAAGTCACGACTGTGCGCCAGGAAGTCACTTCTGTTCACTGTGACGTCCCTACTGTGCGCCAGGAAGTCACTACTGTGCAACAGGAAGTCGCTAGTGTTCACTGTGACGTCACTACTGTGCGCCAGGAAGTCACTACTGTGCAACAGGAAGTCCCTAGTGTTCACCGTGACGTCACTACTGTGCAACAGGAAGTCCCTAGTGTTCACTGTGACGTCCCTACTGTGCGCCAGGAAGTCACTACTGTGCAACAGGAAGTCGCTAGTGTTCACTCTGACGTCACTACTGTGCGCCAGGAAGTTGCTACTGTGCAACAGGAAGTCGCTAGTGTTCACTGTGACGTCACTACTGTGCGCCAGGAAGTCACTACTGTGCAACAGGAAGTCGCTAGTGTTCACTGTGACGTCACTACTGTGCGCCAGGAAGGCACTGCTGTTCACTGTGACGTCACTACTGTGCGCCAGGAAGTCACTACTGTGCGCCAGGAAGTCACTACTGTGCAACAGGAAGTCCCTAGTGTTCACTGTGACGTCACTACTGTGCGCCAGGAAGTCACTGCTGTTCACTGTGATGTCACTACAGTGCGCCAGGAAGTCACTACTGTGCGCCAGGAAGTCACTACTGTGCAACAGGAAGTCGCTAGTGTTCACTGTGATGTCACTACTGTGCGCCAGGAAGTCACTACTGTGCGACAGGAAGTCGCTAGTGTTCACTGTGACGCCCCTACTGTGCGCCAGGAAGTCACTGCTGTTCACTGTGACGTCCCTACTGTGGGCCAGGAAGTCACTGCTGTTAACTGTGACGCCCCTACTGTGCGACAGGAAGTCGCTAGTGTTCACTGTGACGCCCCTACTGTGCAACAGGAAGTCACTGCTGTTCACTGTGACGTCACTACTGTGCGCCAGGAAGTCACTGCTGTTCACTGTGACATCCCCACTGTGCGCCAGGAAGTCACTGCTGTTCACTGTGACGTCACTACTGTGCAACAGGAAGTCACTGCTATGCGCCAGGAAGTCACTGCTGTTCACTGTGACGTTACTACTGTGCGCCAGGAAGTCACTACTGTGCAACAGGAAGTCGCTAGTGTTCACTCTGACGTCACTACAGTGCGCCAGGAAGTCACTACTGTGCAACAGGAAGTCGCTAGTGTTCACTGTGACGTCACTACTGTGCGCCAGGAAGTCACTGCTGTTCACTGTGACGTCCCCACTGTGCGCCAGGAAGTCACTGCTGTTCACTGTGACGTCACTACTGTGCAACAGGAAGTCACTGCTATGCGCCAGGAAGTCACTGCTGTTCACTGTGACGTCACTACTGTGCTCCAGGAAGTCACAATTGTGCCCAGGAAGTCACTGCTGTTCACTGTGACGTCACTACTGTGCGCCAGGAAGTCGCTGCTGTTCACTGTGACGTCACTACTGTGCGCCAGGAAGTCGCTACTGTGCAACAGGAAGTCGCTAGTGTTCACTGTGACGTCTCTACTGTGCGCCAGGAAGTCACTACTGTGCAACAGGAAGTCCCTAGTGTTCTCCGTGACGTCACTACTGTGCAACAGGAAGTCCCTAGTGTTCACTGTGACGTCACTACTGTGCGCCAGGAAGTCACTGCTGTGCGCCAGGAAGTCACTGCTGTTCAAAGTGACGTCCCTACTGTGCAACAGGAAGTCGCTACTGTGCAACAGGAAGTCGCTAGTGTTCACTGTGACGTCGCTACTGTGCGCCAGGAAGTCACTACTGTGCAACAGTAAGTCCCTAGTGTTCACTGTGACGTCACTACTGTGCGACAGGAAGTCACTGGTGTTCACTGTGACGTCACTACTGTGCGACAGGAAGTCACTACTGTGCAACAGGAAGTCGCTAGTGTTCACTGTGACGTCACTACTGTGCGACAGGAAGTCACTACTGTGCAACAGGAAGTCGCTAGTGTTCACTGTGACATTACTACTGTGCGCCAGGAAGTCAATGCTGTGCGCCAGGAAGTCACTGGTGTTCACTGTGACGTCACTGCTGTGCGCCAGGAAGTCACTGCTGTGTATCAGGAAGTCACTGCTGTTCACTGTGACGCCCCTACTGTGCTCGAGGAAGTCACTGCTGTGCGCCAGGAAGTCGCTACTGTGCAACAGGAAGTCGCTAGTGTTCACTGTGACGTCACTACTGTGCGCCAGGAAGTCACTACTGTGCAACAGGAAGTCCCTAGTGTTCACTGTGACGTCACTACTGTGCGACAGGAAGTCACTGGTGTTCACTGTGACGTCACTACTGTGCGCCAGGAAGTCACTACTGTGCAACAGGAAGTCGCTAGTGTTCACTGTGACGTCACTACTGTGCGCCAGGAAGGCACTGCTGTTCACTGTGACGTCACTACTGTGCGCCAGGAAGTCACTACTGTGCGCCAGGAAGTCACTACTGTGCAACAGGAAGTCCCTAGTGTTCACTGTGACGTCACTACTGTGCGCCAGGAAGTCACTGCTGTTCACTGTGACGTCACTACAGTGCGCCAGGAAGTCACTACTGTGCGCCAGGAAGTCACTACTGTGCAACAGGAAGTCGCTAGTGTTCACTGTGATGTCACTACTGTGCGCCAGGAAGTCACTACTGTGCGACAGGAAGTCGCTAGTGTTCACTGTGACGCCCCTACTGTGCGCCAGGAAGTCACTGCTGTTCACTGTGACGTCCCTACTGTGGGCCAGGAAGTCACTGCTGTTAACTGTGACGCCCCTACTGTGCGACAGGAAGTCGCTAGTGTTCACTGTGACGCCCCTACTGTGCAACAGGAAGTCACTGCTGTTCACTGTGACGTCACTACTGTGCGCCAGGAAGTCACTGCTGTTCACTGTGACATCCCCACTGTGCGCCAGGAAGTCACTGCTGTTCACTGTGACGTCACTACTGTGCAACAGGAAGTCACTGCTATGCGCCAGGAAGTCACTGCTGTTCACTGTGACGTTACTACTGTGCGCCAGGAAGTCACTACTGTGCAACAGGAAGTCGCTAGTGTTCACTCTGACGTCACTACAGTGCGCCAGGAAGTCACTACTGTGCAACAGGAAGTCGCTAGTGTTCACTGTGACGTCACTACTGTGCGCCAGGAAGTCACTGCTGTTCACTGTGACGTCCCCACTGTGCGCCAGGAAGTCACTGCTGTTCACTGTGACGTCACTACTGTGCAACAGGAAGTCACTGCTATGCGCCAGGAAGTCACTGCTGTTCACTGTGACGTCACTACTGTGCTCCAGGAAGTCACAATTGTGCCCAGGAAGTCACTGCTGTTCACTGTGACGTCACTACTGTGCGCCAGGAAGTCGCTGCTGTTCACTGTGACGTCACTACTGTGCGCCAGGAAGTCGCTACTGTGCAACAGGAAGTCGCTAGTGTTCACTGTGACGTCGCTACTGTGCGCCAGGAAGTCACTACTGTGCAACAGTAAGTCCCTAGTGTTCACTGTGACGTCACTACTGTGCGACAGGAAGTCACTGGTGTTCACTGTGACGTCACTACTGTGCGACAGGAAGTCACTACTGTGCAACAGGAAGTCGCTAGTGTTCACTGTGACGTCACTACTGTGCGACAGGAAGTCACTACTGTGCAACAGGAAGTCGCTAGTGTTCACTGTGACATTACTACTGTGCGCCAGGAAGTCAATGCTGTGCGCCAGGAAGTCACTGCTGTTCACTGTGACGTCACTGCTGTGCGCCAGGAAGTCACTGCTGTGCATCAGGAAGTCACTAGCTGTTCACTGTGACGCCCCTACTGTGCTCGAGGAAGTCACTGCTGTGCATCAGGAAGTCACTGCTGTTCACTGTGACGTCACTACTGTGCGCCAGGAAGTCGCTGCTGTTCACTGTGACGTTACTACTGTGCGACAGGAAGTCACTACTGTGCGACAGGAAGTCACTGCTGTTAACTCTGACGCCCCTACTGTGCGCCAGATAGTCACTGCTGTTAACTGTGACATCACTATGTGAGCCAGAAAGTCTCTACTGTGCAACAGGAAGTCGCTAGTGTTCACTGTGACGTCACTACTGTGCGCCAGGAAGTCACTACTGTGCGCCAGGAAGTCGCTGCTGTTCACTGTGACGTCCCTACTGTGTGCCAGGAAGTCGCTGCTGTGCGCCAGGAAGTCACTACTGTGCAACAGGAAGTCGGTAGTGTTCACTGTGACGTCACTACTGTGCGCCAGGAAGTCACTACTGTGCAACAGGAAGTCCCTAGTGTTCACTGTGACGTCACTACTGTGCGCCAGGAAGTCACTGCTGTGCGCCAGGAAGTCGCTGCTGTTCACCGTGACGTCACTACTGTGCAACAGGAAGTCGCTAGTGTTCACTGTGACGTCACTACTGTGCGCCAGGAAGTCATTACTGTGCGCCAGGAAGTCACTGCTGTTCACTGTGACATCACTACGGTGCGCCAGGAAGTCACTGCTGTGCAACAGGAAGTCGCTGCTGTTCACCGTGACGTCACTAGAGTGCGCCAGGAAGTCACTACTGTGCAACAGGAAGTCCCTAGTTTTCACTGTGACGTCACTACTGTGTGCCAGGAAGTCGCTGCTGTTCACTCTGACGTCACTACTGTGCGCCAGGAAGTCACTACTGTGCAACAGGAAGTCACTGCTGTTCACTGTGACGTCACTACAGTGCGCCAGGAAGTCACTGCTGTTCACTCTGACGTCACTACTGTGCGCCAGGAAGTCACTACTGTGCGCCAGGAAGTCACTGCTGTTCACTGTGACGTCACTACAGTGCGCCAGGAAGTCACTGCTGTTCACTCTGACGTCACTACTGTGCGCCAGGAAGTCACTACTGTGCAACAGGAAGTCACTGCTGTGCAACAGGAAGTCGCTAGTGTTCACTCTGACGTCACTACTGTGCGCCAGGAAGTCACTACTGTGCGCCAGGAAGTCACTGCTGTTCACTGTGACGTCACTACTGTGCGCCAGGAAGTCACTGCTGTTCACTCTGACGTCACTACTGTGCGCCAGGAAGTCACTACTGTGCGCCAGGAAGTCACTACTGTGCACCAGGAAGTCACTACTGTGCACCAGGAAGTCACTGCTGTGCAACAGGAAGTCGCTAGTGTTCACTCTGACGTCACTACTGTGCGCCAGGAAGTCACTACTGTGCGCCAGGAAGTCACTGCTGTTCACTGTGACGTCACTACTGTGTGCCAGGAAGTCGCTGCTGTTCACTGTGCCGTCACTACTGTGCGCCAGGAAGTCACTGCTGTGCGCCAGGAAGTCCCTAGTGTTCACTGTGACGTCACTACTGTGCGCCAGGAAGTCACTACTGTGCGCCCGGAAGTCGCTGCTGTTCACTCTGACGTCACTACTGTGCACCAGGAAGTCGCTTCTGTTCACTGTGACGTCACTACTGTGCGCCAGGAAGTCACTACTGTGCAACAGGAAGTCCCTAGTGTTCACTGTGACGTCACTACTGTGCGCCAGGAAGTCACTACTGTGCGCCAGGAAGTCACTGCTGTGCAACAGGAAGTCGCTAGTGTTCACTGTGACGTCCCTACTGTGCGCCAGGAAGTCACTACTGTGCGCCAGGAAGTCACTGCTGTGCAACAGGAAGTCGCTAGTGTTCACTGTGACGTCCCTACTGTGCGCCAGGAAGTCACTACTGTGCAACAGGAAGTCGCTAGTATTCACTGTGTCATCACTACAGTGCGCCAGGAAGTCACTGCTGTTCACTGTGACGTCACTACTGTGCGCCAGGAAGTCATTACTGTGCGCCAGGAAGTCACTGCTGTTCACTGTGACGTCACTACAGTGCGCCAGGAAGTCACTGCTGTGCAACAGGAAGTCGCTAGTGTTCACTGTGACGTCACTACAGTGCGCCAGGAAGTCACTACTGTGCAACAGGAAGTCACTGCTGTGCAACAGGAAGTCGCTAGTGTTCACTGTGTCGTCACTACAGTGCGCCAGGAAGTCACTACTGTGCAACAGGAAGTCACTGCTGTGCAACAGGAAGTCGCTAGTGTTCACTGTGTCGTCACTACAGTGCGCCAGGAAGTCACTGCTGTTCACTGTGACGTCACTACAGTGCGCCAGGAAGTCACTGCTGTTCACTCTGACGTCACTACTGTGCGCCAGGAAGTCACTACTGTGCAACAGGAAGTCACTGCTGTGCAACAGGAAGTCGCTAGTGTTCACTCTGACGTCACTACTGTGCGCCAGGAAGTCACTACTGTGCGCCAGGAAGTCACTGCTGTTCACTGTGACGTCACTACTGTGTGCCAGGAAGTCGCTGCTGTTCACTGTGCCGTCACTACTGTGCGCCAGGAAGTCACTGCTGTGCGCCAGGAAGTCCCTAGTGTTCACTGTGACGTCACTACTGTGCGCCAGGAAGTCACTACTGTGCGCCCGGAAGTCGCTGCTGTTCACTCTGACGTCACTACTGTGCACCAGGAAGTCGCTTCTGTTCACTGTGACGTCACTACTGTGCGCCAGGAAGTCACTACTGTGCAACAGGAAGTCCCTAGTGTTCACTGTGACGTCACTACTGTGCGCCAGGAAGTCACTACTGTGCGCCAGGAAGTCACTGCTGTGCAACAGGAAGTCGCTAGTGTTCACTGTGACGTCACTACTGTGCGCCAGGAAGTCACTACTGTGCAACAGGAAGTCACTGCTGTGCAACAGGAAGTCGCTAGTGTTCACTGTGACGTCACTACTGTGCGCCAGGAAGTCACTACTGTGCAACAGGAAGTCCCTAGTGTTCACTGTGACGTCACTACTGTGCGCCAGGAAGTCACTACTGTGCGCCAGGAAGTCACTGCTGTTCACTGTGACGTCACTACAGTGCGCCAGGAAGTCACTGCTGTTCACTCTGACGTCACTACTGTGCGCCAGGAAGTCACTACTGTGCGCCAGGAAGTCACTGCTGTTCACTGTGACGTCACTACTGTGTGCCAGGAAGTCGCTGCTGTTCACTGTGCCGTCACTACTGTGCGCCAGGAAGTCACTGCTGTGCGCCAGGAAGTCCCTAGTGTTCACTGTGACGTCACTACTGTGCGCCAGGAAGTCACTACTGTGCGCCCGGAAGTCGCTGCTGTTCACTGTGACGTCACTACTGTGCGCCAGGAAGTCGCTGCTGTTCACTGTGACGTCACTACTGTGCGCCAGGAAGTCACTACTGTGCAACAGGAAGTCCCTAGTGTTCACTGTGACGTCACTACTGTGCGCCAGGAAGTCACTACTGTGCGCCAGGAAGTCACTGCTGTGCAACAGGAAGTCGCTAGTGTTCACTGTGACGTCCCTACTGTGCGCCAGGAAGTCACTACTGTGCGCCAGGAAGTCACTGCTGTGCAACAGGAAGTCGCTAGTGTTCACTGTGACGTCCCTACTGTGCGCCAGGAAGTCACTACTGTGCAACAGGAAGTCGCTAGTATTCACTGTGTCATCACTACAGTGCGCCAGGAAGTCACTGCTGTTCACTGTGATGTCACTACTGTGCGCCAGGAAGTCGCTTCTGTTCACTGTGACGTCACTACTGTGCGCCAGGAAGTCGCTTCTGTTCACTGTGACGTCACTACTGTGCGCCAGGAAGTCACTACTGTGCAACAGGAAGTCCCTAGTGTTCACTGTGACGTCACTACTGTGCGCCAGGAAGTCACTGCTGTGCGCCAGGAAGTCACTACTGTGCAACAGGAAGTCCCTAGTGTTCGCTGTGACGTCACTACTGTGCGCCAGGAAGTCACTGCTGTGCGCCAGGAAGTCACTACTGTGCAACAGGAAGTCGCTAGTGTTCACTGTGTCGTCACTACAGTGCGCCAGGAAGTCACTACTGTGCAACAGGAAGTCCCTAGTTTTCACTGTGACGTCACTACTGTGCGCCAGGAAGTCACTACTGTGTGCCAGGAAGTCACTGCTGTTCACTGTGACGTCACTACAGTGCGCCAGGAAGTCGCTGCTGTTCACTGTGCCGTCACTACTGTGCAGCAGGAAGTCACTGCTGTGCAACAGGAAGTCGCTAGTGTTCACTCTGACGTCACTACTGTGCGCCAGGAAGTCACTACTGTGCGCCAGGAAGTCACTGCTGTTCACTGTGACGTCACTACTGTGTGCCAGGAAGTCGCTGCTGTTCACTGTGCCGTCACTACTGTGCGCCAGGAAGTCACTGCTGTGCGCCAGGAAGTCCCTAGTGTTCACTGTGACGTCACTACTGTGCGCCAGGAAGTCACTACTGTGCGACAGGAAGTCACTAGCTGTTCACTGTGACGTCACTACTGTGCGCCAGGAAGTCACTACTGTGCAACAGGAAGTCCCTAGTGTTCACTGTGACGTCACTACTGTGCACCAGGAAGTCCCTAGCTGTTCACTGTGACGTCACTACTGTGCGCCAGGAAGTCACTGCTGTGCGCCAGGAAGTCACTGCTGTTCACAGTGACGTCACTACTGTGCAACAGGAAGTCACTACTGTGCGCCAGGAAGTCACTGCTGTTCACTGTGACGTCACTACTGTGCGCCAGGAAGTCACTACTGTGCAACAGGAAGTCGCTAGTGTTCACTCTGACGTCACTACTGTGCGCCAGGAAGTTGCTACTGTGCAACAGGAAGTCGCTAGTGTTCACTGTGACGTCACTACTGTGCGCCAGGAAGTCACTACTGTGCAACAGGAAGTCGCTAGTGTTCACTGTGACGTCACTACTGTGCGCCAGGAAGGCACTGCTGTTCACTGTGACGTCACTACTGTGCGCCAGGAAGTCACTACTGTGCGCCAGGAAGTCACTACTGTGCAACAGGAAGTCCCTAGTGTTCACTGTGACGTCACTACTGTGTGCCAGGAAGTCACTGCTGTTCACTGTGACGTCACTACAGTGCGCCAGGAAGTCACTACTGTGCGCCAGGAAGTCACTACTGTGCAACAGGAAGTCGCTAGTGTTCACTGTGATGTCACTACTGTGCGCCAGGAAGTCACTACTGTGCGACAGGAAGTCGCTAGTGTTCACTGTGAAGCCCCTACTGTACGCCAGGAAGTCACTGGTGTTCACTGTGACGTCACTACTGTGCGCCAGAAAGTCACTGCTGTTCACTGTGACATCACTACAGTGCGCCAGGAAGTCACTACTGTGCAACAGGAAGTCGCTACTGTGCAACAGGAAGTCGCTAGTGTTCACTGTGACGTCACTACTGTGCGCCAGAAAGTCACTACTGTGCAACAGGAAGTCGCTAGTGTTCACTGTGACGTCACTACTGTGCGCCAGGAAGGCACTGCTGTTCACTGTGACGTCACTACTGTGCGCCAGGAAGTCACTACTGTGCGCCAGGAAGTCACTACTGTGCAACAGGAAGTCCCTAGTGTTCACTGTGACGTCACTACTGTGCGCCAGGAAGTCACTGCTGTTCACTGTGACGTCACTACTGTGCACCAGGAAGTCACTGCTGTTCACTGTGACGTCACTACTGTGCGCCAGGAAGTCACTACTGTGCGCCAGGAAGTCACTACTGTGCAACAGGAAGTCGCTAGTGTTCACTGTGACGTCACTACTGTGCGCCAGGAAGTCACTGCTGTTAACTGTGACGCCCCTACTGTGCGCCAGGAAGTCACTACTGTGCGCCAGGAAGTCACTACTGTGCAACAGGAAGTCCCTAGTGTTCACTGTGACGTCACTACTGTGCGCCAGGAAGTCACTGCTGTTCACTGTGACGTCACTACTGTGCGCCAGGAAGTCACTGCTGTTCACTGTGACGTCACTACTGTGCGCCAGGAAGTCACTACTGTGCAACAGGAAGTCGCTAGTGTTCACTGTGACGTCACTACTGTGCGCCAGGAAGTCACTACTGTGCAACAGGAAGTCGCTAGTGTTCACTCTGACGTCACTACTGTGCGCCAGGAAGTTGCTACTGTGCAACAGGAAGTCGCTAGTGTTCACTGTGACGTCACTACTGTGCGCCAGGAAGTCACTACTGTGCAACAGGAAGTCGCTAGTGTTCACTGTGACGTCACTACTGTGCGCCAGGAAGGCACTGCTGTTCACTGTGACGTCACTACTGTGCGCCAGGAAGTCACTACTGTGCGCCAGGAAGTCACTACTGTGCAACAGGAAGTCCCTAGTGTTCACTGTGACGTCACTACTGTGCGCCAGGAAGTCACTGCTGTTCACTGTGACGTCACTACTGTGCGCCAGGAAGTCGCTGCTGTTCACTGTGACGTCACTACTGTGCGCCAGGAAGTCGCTACTGTGCAACAGGAAGTCGCTAGTGTTCACTGTGACGTCGCTACTGTGCGCCAGGAAGTCACTACTGTGCAACAGTAAGTCCCTAGTGTTCACTGTGACGTCACTACTGTGCGACAGGAAGTCACTACTGTGCGCCAGGAAGTCACTGCTGTTCACTGTGACGTCACTACAGTGCGCCAGGAAGTCACTGCTGTTCACTCTGACGTCACTACTGTGCGCCAGGAAGTCACTACTGTGCAACAGGAAGTCACTGCTGTTCACTGTGACGTCACTACTGTGTGCCAGGAAGTCGCTGCTGTTCACTGTGCCGTCACTACTGTGCGCCAGGAAGTCACTACTGTGCAACAGGAAGTCCCTAGTGTTCACTGTGACGTCACTACTGTGCGCCAGGAAGTCACTACTGTGCGCCAGGAAGTCACTGCTGTGCAACAGGAAGTCGCTAGTGTTCACTGTGACTTCCCTACTGTGCGCCAGGAAGTCACTACTGTGCGCCAGGAAGTCACTGCTGTGCAACAGGAAGTCGCTAGTGTTCACTGTGACGTCCCTACTGTGCGCCAGGAAGTCACTACTGTGCAACAGGAAGTCGCTAGTATTCACTGTGTCATCACTACAGTGCGCCAGGAAGTCACTGCTGTTCACTGTGATGTCACTACTGTGCGCCAGGAAGTCGCTTCTGTTCACTGTGACGTCACTACTGTGCGCCAGGAAGTCATTACTGTGCGCCAGGAAGTCACTGCTGTTCACTGTGACGTCACTACAGTGCGCCAGGAAGTCACTGCTGTGCAACAGGAAGTCGCTGCTGTTCACCGTGACGTCACTACAGTGCGCCAGGAAGTCACTGCTGTGCAACAGGAAGTCGCTAGTGTTCACTGTGTCGTCACTACAGTGCGCCAGGAAGTCACTACTGTGCAACAGGAAGTCACTGCTGTGCAACAGGAAGTCGCTAGTGTTCACTGTGTCGTCACTACAGTGCGCCAGGAAGTCACTACTGTGCAACAGGAAGTCACTGCTGTGCAACAGGAAGTCGCTAGTGTTCACTGTGTCGTCACTACAGTGCGCCAGGAAGTCACTACTGTGCAACAGGAAGTCCCTAGTTTTCACTGTGACGTCACTACTGTGTGCCAGGAAGTCGCTGCTGTTCACTCTGACGTCACTACTGTGCGCCAGGAAGTCACTACTGTGCGCCAGGAAGTCACTGCTGTTCACTGTGACGTCACTACAGTGCGCCAGGAAGTCACTGCTGTTCACTCTGACGTCACTACTGTGCGCCAGGAAGTCACTACTGTGCAACAGGAAGTCACTGCTGTGCAACAGGAAGTCGCTAGTGTTCACTCTGATGTCACTACTGTGCGCCAGGAAGTCACTACTGTGCGCCAGGAAGTCACTGCTGTTCACTGTGACGTCACTACTGTGCGCCAGGAAGTCACTACTGTGCAACAGGAAGTCCCTAGTGTTCACTGTGACGTCACTACTGTGCGCCAGGAAGTCACTGCTGTTCACTGTGCCGTCACTACTGTGCAGCAGGAAGTCACTGCTGTGCAACAGGAAGTCGCTAGTGTTCACTCTGACGTCACTACTGTGCGCCAGGAAGTCACTACTGTGCGCCAGGAAGTCACTGCTGTTCACTGTGACGTCACTACTGTGCGCCAGGAAGTCACTGCTGTGCGCCAGGAAGTCCCTAGTGTTCACTGTGACGTCACTACTGTGCGCCAGGAAGTCACTACTGTGCGCCAGGAAGTCACTGCTGTTCACTGTGACGTCACTACAGTGCGCCAGGAAGTCACTGCTGTTCACTCTGACGTCACTACTGTGCGCCAGGAAGTCACTGCTGTTCACTGTGACGTCACTACTGTGCGCCAGGAAGTCACTGCTGTTCACTGTGACGTCACTACTGTGCGCCAGGAAGTCACTACTGTGCAACAGGAAGTCGCTAGTGTTCACTGAGACGTCACTACTGTGCGCCAGGAAGTCACTACTGTGCAACAGGAAGTCCCTAGTGTTCACCGTGACGTCACTACTGTGCAACAGGAAGTCACTACTGTGCAACAGGAAGTCGCTAGTGTTCACTGTGACGTCACTACTGTGCGCCAGGAAGGCACTGCTGTTCACTGTGACGTCACTACTGTGCGCCAGGAAGTCACTACTGTGCGCCAGGAAGTCACTACTGTGCAACAGGAAGTCGCTAGTGTTCACTGTGACGTCACTACTGTGCGCCAGGAAGTTGCTACTGTGCAACAGGAAGTCGCTAGTGTTCACTGTGACGTCACTACTGTGCGCCAGGAAGTCACTACTGTGCAACAGGAAGTCGCTAGTGTTCACTGTGACGTCACTACTGTGCGCCAGGAAGTCACTGCTGTTCACTGTGACGTCACTACTGTGCGCCAGGAAGTCACTACTGTGCGCCAGGAAGTCACTACTGTGCAACAGGAAGTCGCTAGTGTTCACTGTGACGTCACTACTGTGCGCCAGGAAGTTGCTACTGTGCAACAGGAAGTCGCTAGTGTTCACTGTGACGTCACTACTGTGCGCCAGGAAGTCACTACTGTGCAACAGGAAGTCGCTAGTGTTCACTGTGACGTCACTACTGTGCGCCAGGAAGTCACTGCTGTTCACTGTGACGTCACTACTGTGCGCCAGGAAGTCACTACTGTGCGCCAGGAAGTCACTACTGTGCAACAGGAAGTCCCTAGTGTTCACTGTGACGTCACTACTGTGCGCCAGGAAGTCACTGCTGTTCACTGTGACGTCACTACTGTGCGCCAGGAAGTCACTACTGTGCGCCAGGAAGTCACTACTGTGCAACAGGAAGTCGCTAGTGTTCACTGTGACGTCACTACTGTGCGCCAGGAAGTCACTACTGTGCGACAGGAAGTCGCTAGTGTTCACTGTGACGTCACTACTGTGCGCCAGGAAGTCACTGCTGTTCACTGTGACGTCACTACTGTGCGCCAGGAAGTCACTGCTGTTCACTGTGACGTCACTACAGTGCGCCAGGAAGTCACTACTGTGCAACAGGAAGTCACTACTGTGCAACAGGAAGTCGCTAGCTGTTCACTGTGACGTCACTACTGTGCGCCAGGAAGTCACTACTGTGCAACAGGAAGTCGCTAGTGTTCACTGTGACGTCACTACTGTGCGCCAGGAAGTCACTGCTGTTCACTGTGACGTCACTACTGTGCGCCAGGAAGTCACTACTGTGCGCCAGGAAGTCACTACTGTGCAACAGGAAGTCCCTAGTGTTCACTGTGACGTCACTACTGTGCGCCAGGAAGTCACTGCTGTTCACTGTGACGTCACTACTGTGCGCCAGGAAGTCACTACTGTGCAACAGGAAGTCGCTAGTGTTCACTGTGACGTCACTACTGTGCGCCAGGAAGTCACTGCTGTTCACTGTGACGTCCCTACTGTGCGCCAGGAAGTCACTACTGTGCGCCAGGAAGTCACTACTGTGCAACAGGAAGTCCCTAGTGTTCACTGTGACGTCACTACTGTGCGCCAGGAAGTCACTGCTGTTCACTGTGACGTCACTACTGTGCGCCAGGAAGTCACTGCTGTTCACTGTGACGTCACTACTGTGCGCCAGGAAGTCACTACTGTGCGCCAGGAAGTCACTACTGTGCAACAGGAAGTCGCTAGTGTTCACTGTGACGTCACTACTGTGCGCCAGGAAGTCACTACTGT
>NW_024434188.1:0-9365 GCF_017639785.1 Mesocricetus auratus | reverse complement strand
GTTACAAGCCATGGGCATGACCCTAACTAATGAATACTCCCCCCAGGCATCATCCATTATGGCAAAGATGTGGTATACAAAGGGTAGAGGCTTGGGTAGGCAAGAACAAGGCAGAATAAAACCCATTACACAACACAGAAATCGGGGTAGAAAAGGACTGGGTTTTATTTAGGGGCCGTTGAGGCTTCACGACCCATACCGTGGAAAACAGAGGAGCCGTTATGGGTCTCTCAATGGCCTCTATCCTCTGAAAAATTAGAGGCTGTCACAAGATTAGTGCAAGAACAGGAACGGCTGGGGCATCTAGAGCCTTCTACCTCCCCATGGAATACACCAATTTTTGTTATTAAGAAGAAATCTGGGAAGTGGAGATTACTCCACGACCTGCAGGCCATTAACAATCAAATGCATCTTTTTGGCCCTGTTCAAAGAGGACTTCCTTTGCTTTCTGCACTTCCTCAAGATTGGAAGCTTATTATTATACATATTAAGGATTGTTTCTTCTCTATTCCACTTTACCCACGGGATAGACCAAGGTTTGCCTTCACTATCCCTTCTCTTAATCATATGGAACCAGACAAGAGATTTCAGTGGAAGGTACTGCCGCAAGGCATGGCCAATAGCCCAACAATATGTCAGCTGTATGTGCAGGAGGCTTTGGAGCCAATTAGGAAGCAATTTACATCTTTAATCATGATCCATTATATGGACGATATTCTTATTTGTCACAAAGAGTTAGATGTTTTACAAAAGGCTTTTCCCATGCTGGTGGCTGAATTAAAACTGGGGATTAGAGATTGCCTCAGAAAAGGTTCAAATTGCAGATACAGGCCATTTTTTGGGCTCAATGATTACTCCCAAAAATATAGTTCCTCAGAAAATAGAAATTCGCAAAAACCACTTACAAACATTAAATGATTTTCAGAAACTTCTGGGAGATATAAATTGGTTGAGGCCCTTTTTAAAAATTCCATCTGCTGATCTAAAACACCTCTTTGATCTCCTGGAGGGTGAGCTTCATATCTCCTCACCCAGAAAATTTACCCCTGCTGCCCACTGAGCATTACAGATGGTGGAAGAGGCCTTACAGGAAGCACAATTACAACGTACTGAGGAGTCAGTACCTTTTAATCTGTGTGTTTTTAAGACAGCTCAATTGCCAACTGCAGTCCTGTGGCAACATGGACCATTACTTTGGATTCATCCAAATGCTTCCCCCGCTAAGATTATTGACTGGTACCCTGATGCTGTTGCACAGCTTGCGCTTCGTGGAATAAAAGCAGCTGTTACGCATTTTGGCAGGGATCCTGATTCCTTGATTGTGCCTTATACTGCTGCACAAGTTCAGACCTTGGCAGCCACATCTAGTGATTGGGAAGTTTTAGTTACTTCCTTTTCAGGACAAATTGATAATCATTTTCCAAAGCATCCAATTTTACAGTTTGCCCTAAACCAGGCTATAGTGTTTCCACAAGTGACAGCTAAAGACCCACACCCAGATGGGACTGTGGTGTACACTGATGGATCAAAAACTGGTATGGGAGCTTATGTGGTCAAGGATAGGGTTATATCTAAACAATATAATGAAACTTCACCTCAAGTTGTAGAATGTCTGATAGTACTGGAGGTTCTTGAGGCCTATCCAGGACCCCTCAATAGTGTATCAGATTCCTCTTATGTGGTTAATGCAGTTAATCTCCTTGAGATATCTGGAATAATAAGATCCTCCAGCAGAGTTGCTACCATCTTTCAGAAGATACAAGCTGCCTTGTTAAATAGGAGATGTCCTGTTTTCATTACCCATGTCCGAGCACACTCTGGACTCCCAGGTCCCATGTCCTGAGGGAATGACTTAGCGGACAAGGCTACAAAGCTGGTGGCCCCTGCCTTGTCTACCCACGCACAAGCAGCAAAAGAGTTCCATCAGCGCTTTCATGTGACGGCTGAGACCTTGCGCAGTCGTTTTGCTCTATCCAGGAAAGAGGCTAGGGAAATTGTTACTCAATGCCAGAATTGCTGCGAATTCTTACCTGCTCCCCACGTGGGAATAAACCCACGTGGCATTAGACCATTGCAGATGTGGCAGATGGATGTTACTCATATTCCCTCTTTTGGAAGGCTTCAATATGTTCATGTTTCTGCTGACACCTGTCCTGGCGTAATGTTCGCCACGCCCCTAACAGGGGAAAAGGCCTCATTTGTGATTCAACATTGCCTTGAGGCCTGGAGTGCTTGGGGAAAACCCAGAATTTTAAAAACAGACAATGGACCAGCATATACCTCTCAAAAATTCCGACAGTTTTGTCGGCAAATGGATGTTACCCATCTAACTGGCCTACCTTATAATCCTCAAGGACAGGGCAATGTGGAACGTGCCCATCGTACACTCAAATCATATCTGATTAAACAAAAGGGGAGTATTGAGGATGTTCTACCCTCGGTACCAAGAGTTGCTGTGTCCATGGCACTTTTTACAAGTAATTTCTTGAACTCTGATGCCCAAGGCCACACTGCGGCCGATCCCCACAGTTTAGAGCCTGATAGGCCAAAAGAAATGGTAAAATGAAAAGATGTCTTGACTGATCTCTGGAAAGGCCCGGATCCTATTCTTATAAGATCCAGGGGAGCTGTGTGTGTTTTTCCACAGGAGGAATAAAACCCTCCGTGGATCCCTGAAAGACTCATTCGAAGAGCTCCTTCACAACTCCAGAATAAGAAGGATGGAGGCCAAGTGGGTGATGAAGACTCTCCTACTCGGGATGATGGTTCCTAGTATGATGGGAGAGTTACAGTGGGCCATCATGTCTACCTTCCCCCTACCGATGCCAGTGATGCATAATACCCAGGAGTTCCCTAGATTTTTCTCAACTAATAGAGAGTTGGGGCTTGCCTTTTTGCCTTTAGATCCTCAGATACAGAGTTTTCAGGATGAGAGAACCTTGTCATTGGTAGGAAGCTTGTGCTTTACTGTGATTTCTTCATTAAAGGATAATTTTATTCATATGGATCCAGAAAGATCTAATGCTAATCCTTTTGAATTAATGGAAGCTGTACTGATCTTTCTCCTATGGCAATGATTGCTGGAGGATATAGTGAGAAGGGACAGATTACTTTTGATTGGAAAGGGGCATTAGGCAACAGTCTGAGTGAGGGACAGAGCTCTGGATCATCTGATTGGTCCTCCTCCAATGTTAAGTATACCCCTTTTAAGATAACTAATTATTCAGCTGCTCCAATTTGTGTTTGGCTGCCCTTTATTTGGGTTGTGAGTAATGATACCTTAGGTAAGAATCAGAAAGAAATAAATTTCTCTGCTTAGAATTGTTTTTATGCATTATGCTGGGATGCTATTAAGCACCCTTTTGCTTTGGTAATGCGCATGCCTCGATTTGTTCCAGTTCCTGTTGAGGTGCCAAGTAGTTTGAGTTTGTTTAGGGAAAAACGAGATTTTTGGGATCTCTGCTATTATTGTGGGCCTGATAGCCGCCGCCGCGGTTACTGCTTCGGTTACCGCCTCGGCCCTTGCACTTTCCGCCACTGTGCAGACAACTCAAACCATTAATGAACTATCGGCCACTGTGACCATGGCCCTAGATAAACAGGCCACTGCCAATTCTCAGATACAAGGAGGCCTGATGTTGGTAAACCAACAGATTAATTTGGTTCAGGAACAATTGGATATATTGTGGCAGATGGCCCAATTGGGATGTGAACAAAAGTTGCCTGGCCTTTGTGTCACTTCAGTACAATATGAGAATTTTACAAGAGCAGCTAACCTGTCAAAAGCTCTGTCTCAACATTTATTACAGAATTGGACTTTTGAGTTTGAGCAGACACTCCGTGAGTTGAGAGTGGCGATCCTGCAAGTGAATTCGACACGTCTGGATCTTTCTCTAATGGAAAAACGACATCGGGACTGTTCAGGGCTCCCTCTGGGGATAAGACCCTGGAGAGGAGCTTTGTACATGTTCCAAATTTGCACATGGGGATTTGACCTCTATCTCCACTCCAAAGTTGTGGGTGTCCTATGGCTTCAAAAATAAATGAATAGGGGGAGATGTGAGGAGCCGCCCTCGCTATCACTATCGCTATCACCATTAGAAGATGGCGCTGACATCCGCTGTCAGTTGGAGTCCACCGTTTAAGCTGTGCCTCTCCCGTGGCGTCATCTGGGGTGATGAGCAAACCACCAATCCTGGCTCTACACGTCTCACTCGGAGCTCCTAGGCTTATATAAGGGGCTGGGTTTCTTTGCTTGGGGTCTCCCTCTCAGAAACTGATCATCTATCTCTCAAGATGCATTAAAGCTTTACTGCAGAAGGTTCCGAGTGTCCTGTGTCATTCTTGCTGGCGAGACTGTGGCGCGGGACATCCATCCCGTCCCCATAAATTTACAGGGAGTGGCAACACATAGGGGGTAAAACATCCCAGTTTGCCCTCAGCGTTCCGCCAGGTTAAGGCTGAGGCACTGATGGCAGGAGAGGACTGGTATCCAAGACCTTGTAGAGAATGAGATGAAACAACAGTGGGCCAAGACTTCGGCCACCAATGGAGTGAAATAATGCTTTTGTCTGCTCCCGTATCCATTATCCCTTCAAATTCTTTTCCATTAATTAACAAATTTATTGTAGGTCTCTCATTTAGGGGTATAGCCAGATAGGCTGAGTCACTTTCAGAAGATCCCATAGCTCTTTTTTGTAAAGTGTAGGTTTCTCCATCCCCGAGGGAGGGCAGCAACACCAGTTGTGCAATTCTATCTCCCTGCTTTATAGAAAATACACCCCGAGGGCTAGAACAGAGAACTTGAATCTCCTCTTTATGATACAGGTCAACAATCCCAGGATATATAATGAGTCCCGGTAAAGTTAAGGAGCCACGGCCCAGAATAAGCCCAATGGTGGCAGGGGGCAAAGGTCCAGGGGAATGAACTGGGACCGGTTGAACATTCATTTGGGGCATGAGTAAGAAGTCGGAGACGGCACGCAAGTCCATTCCGGGGGTTCCTCTGAAGCCTCTACTTCCTCTTGATTGCTTTTCTGAAATCGGTTCCCATATTTCTGCGGGCCCTGGGACCATGGGCCCCGTGACCCGTTTTTTGATTGGGGTACCTTGGGTTGTTCAATAGGGGGCAGAAGCCTCCCTTTCATATCCCGGACTGACCTGCATTCACTAGCCCTATGATAACCTTTACCACAACGACGGCAAAGCTCCAGTTCTCTTGTTCTTTCAGGGGCTTGACAATCTTTCTTAAGGTGCCCCATTTTCCCACAATTAAAACAAGCTTTTCGACTAGATAAATCTCTACGCCTGTGCATTTGTAAAATGGCGGCAGCTAGTCCTGCATTGGTTAGGGGTCCCCCCAGCTCCCTGCACACTCTGAGCCAATTTTGTAAACCTTTGCTTTTGCGAGGGGCGATAGCTGCTCGACATTCCTGGGTTGCTTGTTCATAGACAAGTTGCTCAATCAGGGGCATAGCTTGTTCTGAATCACCAAAGATGCGAACGGCGGCCTCGGTCATTCTGGCCACAAAGCCTGAAAATGGCTCTTGGGGTCCTTGGACAATCTTTGTAAGGTGTCCACTGGATTCTCCCCTTTTTGTGAGGGCCTTCCATGCTTTAATAGCGGCGGCCGACACCTGACCATAGACGCCCCAGATGTAGTTGGTTTGATTAAGGGCATGTTGACCCTGACCTGTCAGCATTTGAAATGTCCACTGCCTCTGATTCTCATCTTCAGCCGTGGCATTAACTCTAGCTTGCGCCTGGGCTGCATCATACCAGAGAGCCTTCCATTCCATGTATTGTCCCATGTTGGGAAGCACTGTTTTCAGTGTCGTCTGCCAGTCAGTGGGAGTCATGGCAAAATTAGCAAGCCTTTCCACCTGTATTGTGGTAAAGTTATCATTGACCCCATAATTACAAACGGATTCGGCCAATTCTTTGATTTGATTGTAATCTACGGGGGTATGTACTCTTCCGCCTTCCGCATTCTCGAATACTGGAAAAGCCACTTGTATTTTTCTCCGTTCCTCTAAAGGTAAAAAGGAGTCAGTACCAGTATTCAGCCGAAGCTCATACGGCGGAGGCGCCGAGGAGCGTGAGCCCACCGGATTTATAGGCGGTGGCCTCACATTCATTTTTGTTTTCAGCGGCCGGTGTCTATCAGGGTGATATCTTTCTTCCTCATACCGTGCCACCTCATCCTCTAGACCGCCTTCTTCGCTAGAATCCAGAGTGTCAGAATCGGAATTATCTAGCTCCAAGGCTTCTAGCTCTACCGTAGGGTATAGGCTAGATTCTGGCTTTTTCTTTTTCTTAGATTTGTTAGGGGGTGAATGATCACTCCCTTCTTTCTCTCCCCTTTCTTAACTTCTTGGGGAGGGCCTTTTTTCTTAGACATGTCTTTCCTTTTGCGAGCTCCCATTCTCTCACTCCGTTCAGTTTCTGACATGCTATCCTGAACTTCCTCTAAGGTTCCCTGACTTTCTACTATAACAGGGTGACAGGCCTCATCCTCCAAGCAGTTTTTAATTAGCTTCCAAATGGCTTTGGTACCTAAGCAGAGATCTCCTTCTGCATGCTTCCTGTCTAGTTCTTTACCTAGCTTGTTCCATGAGGCCAAGCATACCATGGTGCCACTCTATCTACCTCCTTCACAAAATTTTGAAGTGTTCGTGGTGCAATTTTAAGATCTCTTTGTTTTAGCACAGTCTGTAGGGCAGTAACCACTGACTGTGATGATCCCATCGCGCTGGCGGCTTATCTAAAAAACGGCGCTCGACTCCTTTACCAGACTGACAGCACCGTTCTGTCAGCACCAGCCATGATGAAGAAGAAGGACAAACAGGACTAGCACCAAAGCCTCCACTGACCCGTCCCACGGTGATGACAAACTAAGGCCAAAGTCGAGAAAAGGGGTGTTCAGGATCAAGCATACCTCTCTGAACTTACGTCCCTGCAGTTCTGAATCTGCCCCGTCTTCCGAGGGGTCTCCCGCGGCGCCTGCGATGTTGAAGAGTCCCTGGGTTTCGGCACCAGATGTCCCGCGCTACCGTCTCGCCAGCAAGAACGACACAGGACACTCGGATCCTTCTGCAGTAAAGCTTTAATGCATCTTGAGAGATAGATGATCAGCTTCTGAGAGGGAGACCCCAAGCTAAGAAACCCAGGCCCTTATATAAGTCTAGGAGCTCCGAGTGAGACGTGTAGAGCCGGGATTGGTGGTTTGCTCATCACCCCAGATGACGCCACGGGAGAGGCACAGCTTAAACGGTGGACTCCAACTGACAGTGGAAGTCAGCGCCATCTTCTAATGGTGATAGTAATAGCGATAGTGAGGGTGGCTCCTCACACACAGGTATCTTATTTAAACCTAAGGATACAACCCTGTGTTTGAATCTCTGTATGTAACTTCTTGAAAATTTAATGACTCAACACTCTCTTTGAATCTACACGTGTAACTTCTTGAATAGTAATGATATGACACAATGTGAGAA
The DNA here is from genome assembly GCF_017639785.1 of Mesocricetus auratus. Taxonomy (NCBI): domain Eukaryota; kingdom Metazoa; phylum Chordata; class Mammalia; order Rodentia; family Cricetidae; genus Mesocricetus; species Mesocricetus auratus. The sequence goes on along the minus strand of NW_024434188.1, from coordinate 1,869 downwards.
ACTGTATGTATAATTTCCTGAAAACTAAGGATACAAAGCTGCCTGCATACCTATACGCATAACTTATTTAAACAAAGGAAACAACACTTTGTGGGAATCTAAGTAAGTAATATCTTGATAATAAAATACACAATATTTTGTCACAATCTATATTTGTGACATATTGAAACCTGATGATAATGCACTGTGTCAGAATCTATACAAGTAACTTCTTGAAATCTAACGATACAACACTGAATTTTAAACTGAATGCATAACCGCTTGAAATCTAACAATATAACACTTTGTGAGAATCCACACGTGTAACTTCTTGGAAACTAACAATACAACACTGTGTGAGAAACTACACGTGTAATTTCTCAAAAACTCATGATAAAACACTGTCTGAGCATCTACACGTGTATATTATTGAAAAGAAAAGATACAACACTGTGTTTGAATCTATATGTGTGCTATTTGAAAATAAAGGATACAACACTGTCTGGGAATCTACACGTGTAACTTATTGAAAATTAATGATACAACACAGTGTGAGAAACTACATGCATAATTTCTTGAAAACTAACAATACAAAGCTGCGTGTACATCTATATGCGCAATTTATTGAAAACAAGGAAACAACACTGTATGGGAAACTACGTGAGAAACATCTGGAAAACAAGCGATCTAACATTGAGTAAGAATCTATTTCGTAACTTATTGAAAACTAACGATACAGCACTGAGTGAGAATCTATCAACATAAATTCTTGAAATCTAAACATACAACTCTGAGTTCTAAATTGAATGCATAACTTCTCAGAAACTAAAGAAATAACTCTGTTGAGAAACTACATTATTAACTTCTGGAAAACAAACGATAAAACCGTGTATGAGAATCTACACTTTATCAAATTGAAAACTAACAAGACAACACTTTCTTTGAATCTATATGCGTAACTTCTTGAAAACAAAGCAAACAACACTATCTGAGAATCTACACGTGTAACGTATTGAAAATTAAAGATACAACAATGTGTGAGTATACACATGTAACATATTGAAAACTAATGATAAAACACTGTGTGAGAATCTATAAGCGTCACTTCTTGAAGATTAAGGATACAATACAGTCTTGAGAAATCACACGTGTAAATCCTTGAAAACTAACGATACAATACTGTCTGAGAATCTACGCGTGTAACTTATTGAAAATTAATGATACAACTCTGTGTGAGAAACTATATGTGTATGTACTTGAAAACTAATGATACAACAATGTGTGAGAATCTACACGTGTATCTTACTGAAAAGTAACAAACCAACCCTGTGTTTGATTCTATATGTGTAACTTCTTGAAAATAAAATACACAACACGATCTGAGTATCTACACATGTAAATTCTTGAAAATTAATGATATAAAATTGTGTGGGAAACTGCATTTTCAACTTCTTGTAAACTAATGATACAACACAGTGTGAGAAAATATATGCGTAACTTCTTGAAATCAAACGGTAAAAAGCTGCCTGTACATCTATAAACATAACTTATTGAAAACAAAGGAAACAACACTTTTTGGGAAACTACCTGAGTAACGACTTGAAACAAACGATACAACATTGTGTGAGAATCTGTATTTGTAACATATTGAAAACTAAAGATACAGAACTGTGTGAGAATCTGTATACATAACTTCTTGAAATCTAATAATACAACACTGTGTTAGTATCTATGTGCATAACTCATTGAAAACTAAAGATACAGCACTGAGTGAGAATCTATCAACATAAATTCTTGAAATCTAAAGATACAACTCCGAGTTCTAAATTGAATGCATAACTTCTCGGAAACTAAAGAAATAACTCTGTTGAGAATCTGCACGTGTAACTT
>NW_024434187.1:0-3749 GCF_017639785.1 Mesocricetus auratus | reverse complement strand
TCCTCCGTGGGAGGGCTCCGCGGGTTGCCAGTTCCATGTGAGCAGGGAGCTCCACCACATATTCCCTTATCATACTAAGGCCCAAATGCCTGGTGTCACACGGCTCTGGGTGAGCCCATGGCTGTCTTCCCACCAGCTGCCCCATTAAGGATCCTGGATGGCGAGCCTTTGTCTCAGAGTAATGGCATCAGGCGGCGTAACTTTCTGCCTCCACTCGTTGGTTTTTCTGTCCCATTCAATTTTATGTCTGTTCCCTCCTCTACACTGTTATTCTCCAACTTTGTCCTCTTGAATGTATCCAGACTTTTTGCAAATATCATTCTAATACTTATGTGGGTTTTTTTATCCCAATTGTATACTCTCTGATTTTATAATATCAACTTTGTCCTCCATTCCTGAAACTCTTCCTTCATGGTCTGTCTGGGTTTGGTGATGCCTGTTGTGGATTTCGTTTAGTTGACCATTTCCTTCATTTCAGGTTCTGTTTGGTTGGTGTCTCAGGTGGCATTTATATTGCTGTAGTAAACACCATGACCACAGGCAAGTTGGAAGTCAAGGTTCCTGTGGCTCACACTCCCACATCACTGTTCAACATTAATGGCAGTCCCAGCAGGAACTCAGACAGGGCAGGAATCTGGAGGCTGAGGCTGATGCAGAGGCCATGGAGCAGTGCTGCTTACTGGCTATCTCAGCCTGATTTTGTTGTTGTTATTATTATTATTTCAAGACAGGTTTTCTCTCATATTCGTGCAGGTGTGGGTGAACCAGTCCAGTTGTGAGCATGGGAGAACTGTCCCCATTCCTCATCAGTCTTGTGGCAGCATGGGTGGGGGAATGAACTCCCATCCCCTGCCCATCAATGCCCAAGAGAGGTGGGAGAGCTGACTCTGTTGCCATGAGAACAGGAGAGCTGGCCCTGTTGCCATGAGAACAGGAGATCTGATTCTGTTACCATGAGAACAGGAGACCAGGCCCTGTTGCCATGAGAACAGGAGAGCTGGCCCTGTTGCTATGAGAACAGGAGAGCTGGCCCTGTTGCTATGAGAACAGGAGAGCTGGCCCTGTTGCCATGAGAACAGGAGAGCTGGGTCTGTTGTAATGAGAACAGGAGACCAGGCCCTGTTGCTATGAGAACAGGAGATCTGACTCTGTTACCATGAGAACAGGAGAGCTGGCCATGTTGCCATGAGAACAGGAGAGCTGGCTCTGACCTCCAGCAGCTACAACACTGGAGAGAGCAGGCCCTGCACCTTGCCTGGGCAACACCTTGGAGCCAATCCCGTTAGTGCAGGTGTGGCTGAGCCAGCCTGGAAGCAGTGAGCAAGGCAGAGCTGTCATCCTCACCCGTCTTTCCTGTGCCGGCATAAGTGGGGCAGAGTTGCCCTCCTTCCCCATCTCTGCCTATCAGTGGCTGAGGCTGGCGTGAAAACTCATAGACGCCACAAGAGTAGGAGAGCTGTCCATGCCCCTCACCAGTTGCAACACTTGGGAGAGCAGCCCCTGCGCCTCATCTGAGCAACACAATAGAGCCAACCTTGTTGGCAGAAGAGTGGGTGAGCCGGCCCTGAAGCTGTACACAGAGAGAACTGTCCCCACTACTTGTCTGTCAGCTGGCAGTGTGTGAAGGTGAGAGATGCCCCCTTTACCCCTCACTCCTTGCCAACTGCAGTAGACGAAAGAGCAGACCCTCTCTATTACCAGCTGCCCTACTCAGGAAATGCTCCCTGCCCCTGCCTTGGCAGCACAGCCCAGTGGTTGGAGGGGAGGGTGACCCAGACCTGATGTTATGAGCAACGGAGAGCTGTCCCCATTACTCATCATACATGCGGTAGCATTAGCAGAAGAGAGATGCCCTCCCCTGCCTCCTGCCAATCAGTGCTTGAGACAGGTGGAGGAGCTGGCCCTGGAGTCATAAGAGTGACTGGCTGTCCCTACCCCTCACTAGCTGTATCACTCTGAAGAGTGGCCCTTGTAGCTCTCCTGGGCAACACAGTAGGGCTGGCCCTGTTGGTGTAGGTGTGTGAGAACCTACCCTGAGAGTCTAGGTCATTGCTGAAAGAGGTGAATTAGCCTGGACAGTGCTGGAGAGCTCCCCCTGGTGGCATAGGCAGGGGAGAACTGGCTGGCAGACCATCCCTACACTTGTCCAAACTCAGAACCAGGGCTATGACTTGGTCCGCCCCAACTTCCACCCCATCTGTGATCTGCTGGAGCACATGAAGGGACCCAACTGGAAGACCCAAAGCTGCAGGATGTTCAAAAGACAGGGCAACAGCAGGTACCCAATAAGAGGCCCACTGAGGTCCCACCATTGATGGTGGAGTAGACATCAGAGGCCTCAAACCAGTCCAATGACTCTTTGCAAAGAACAGTTGAAACTAAAGATACGTGGACAAAGGAGGTTCCTGCATGACAGACCGTATCACACCGCAGCCTCCATGGTGAGATGTTTAACTTTTTCCCGTTTGTTTTCTTCCCTTTTTATCTTAAATTTTGTTTTATTTCAGGGTGGTGTGCACAGGCAGAGAGCAGATGCGCAGGGACGGGGAAATGATTGAGGCCAGGATACAGGACTCAAAGGAAGCACAGAATAATTAAAAAGAGAAAAAGACGGGGTTTCTTTGTTTGGCGCTGGCCGTCCTCATACCCATTCTGTAGTTCACAGCCTGACAACATGGGGACAGCCCTGGAGTCCATACAAAGTTAGGAGAGAATCGATGCCACAGAATTGTCTTCTGACCGCCATTCTTTTTTTAATATTAAGTTCCAGGGACTTAGTAGTGAAGAGCACCTGCTAATTTTCCGGCACCTACAGTGAGCAGTGCTCACCTCCCTGTAACTCCAGCTCCAGAAGATCCAACCCCTGTACAGGCTTCTGTGGCCACACAACACATGTGTGCACATACTTTCACATAAATAATAAGCTAAAAAAGAATACGGACCAAGCCGAGTATAGTGGCACACGCTTTTAATCCCAGCACTTGGGAGACAGAGGTGGGCAGATCTCTGTGAGTTTGAGGCCAGCCTGAGCTACATAATGCAGCCTTGCCTTGAAAAGAACAGCAACAAGTAGCATCAAGAAGGTAGGTAAGCAGGCATCTGAGGGCCAGCTAAAGGACATCCTGGGCTATACTGAGGACCAGGTGGTCTCCTGCGACTTTAACAGTGATGCCCACTCTTCCACCTTTGATGCTGGGGCTAGCATTGCTCTCAATGACAACTTTGCTCATTTCCTGGTATGACAATGAATTCGGCTACAACAACAGGGTGGTGGACCTCATGGCCTACATGGCCTCCAAGGAGTAAGAAGCCTGCCTTAGACTATCCACCCCCAGTAAGGACACAAGCAAGAGAGAGGCCCTGACTGCTGAATGGTTCCTGTCCAACTCAACCCTCAACACTGAGCATCTCCCACAGTTTCCATCCCAGGCCCCCAGAATAACGGTAAGGACTTGGGGAGCCCTACTCTCTTGAATACCATTAATGAAGTTCACTGCACCACAAAATAATGTAGCCTATGTTCATGCTTTCTAGATGCTGTGAAATTTATAGAACTCTGTATCAGCAATTAGTGAAGCAAACCAGGTAGTAAGTATTGAGGGACCACAGAACTGTATGTCAACTTTTTGGTAGGCTACCTTGTGGTAGAGCTTGCCTAGCATGTAGGACCCCAGGTCCAGTCCCCAGTACTGCAAAGAAAAAAAGTGGTGTATGTGTGAATTTACAGATTGGAATATAGGTTGCCCCAG
>NW_024434186.1:0-499 GCF_017639785.1 Mesocricetus auratus | reverse complement strand
GAGATGTGGTGATATATGCTTTTCATCCCAACACTTGGGAGGCAGAGGCCTGCTGGTCTCCCAGAGTTGGAGACCATCCTGGTTTATGTAACAGGACAGCCAGGATGATACAAGTAGACCCTGTCTCTCTCTCCTAAAACCAAAACCAAAACACAAAACAACAAGAAAAATTATATAATTAAATACAACGTCATAAACTCACTATAATCTACTTGCAACCAAACAAATAAACAAAAACAGTGCTGGGAATCTGAATTACGAGGGAAGGAGTAAGCCCTGCCTTCCTGGGATTCAGGCCAGGTCACTTTTATATTTTATTTGAGACAGTGTTTCTCAATGTGTAGAAAAATCTTACTGTCCAGGAATACTTTCTGTGTGCCAGGCCAAATCAGAGCACAGAGATCCAGCTGCCTCTGCTTCCAGAGTGCAAGCATTAATGTCATGCACCACTACAACGACAAGAATGTTTATCACAAAAAATAGCTTATGTAGGTACACA
>NW_024434185.1:0-2954 GCF_017639785.1 Mesocricetus auratus | reverse complement strand
TTTCTTTTCTTTTTCTTTTTATTTATATTTTTTCCATTTTAAATTTAGATAAGAAACAAGGTTGCTTCACAAGTCAGTACGAGGTCCCTCTCCCTTTCCCTCCCCTCCTCCCGTGCCCTCCCCCCATCCCACCCCCGTTATCCCCTCATTCCCCCAGGGAGGGTGAGGCCCTCCATGGGGGTGTCCATAGTCTGTCATTTCATATAGGGCAGGGCCTAGACCCTTCCCCAAGAGTTCAGGGTGAGAGTGCACCTCACATTGTTCTATGGGAGTCCAGAGACCGTGTGTATACTTGGGATGGGTACTGATCTGCTGTCCAAGGCTCAATAGATTACCTAGGCCTCCTCACTGACACCCAGATTCGGGGGGTCTTGATCAGTCCCATGCTGGATTCCCAGGCTGATGCCTGGGATTCAAGAGTTAACCTTTGTCTGGTCAGCTGTTTCTGGGGGTTCAACCAGCCCAGTCTTAATCCCTTTGATCATCAGTCCTCCCTCTCTGATACTGGCTTTCTTGAGTTCAGCTCAGTACTTAACCAGCCAGTAAATGAAGTTACTGTTTCCCAGACTCTCTGGCCATAGGATTGTAGGCTGGCACTCCCCAGATCTATGACTAAAATCCATATATGAGAGAGTACATGCCATGTTTCTCTTTTTGTGACTGGGTTACCTCACTCAGGATGGTTTCTTCTAGTGTCATCCATTTGCCTGCGAATCTCATGATTCCATTATTTTTTTCTGCTGAATAGTACTCCATTGTGTAGATGTACCACATTTTCTCTATCCACTCTTTGGGTGAGGGACATCTAGGTTGCTTCCAAGTTCTGGCTATTACAAATAAAGCTGCTATGAACATAGTGGAACAGACATCTTTGTTATATGAATGGGCATCTTTTGGATATATGCCTAAGAGTGCAGTTGCTGGGTCTTGTGGTAGGTTTATTCCCATTTTTCTGAGGAATCTCCATACTGCTTTCCAAAGTGGCTGAACCAGTTGGCACTCCCACCAGCAATGGAGGAGTGTCCCCCTTTCACCGCATCCTCTCCAGCATAAATTGTCATTGGTGTTTTTGATTTTAGCCATTCTGACAGGAGTGAGATGGTATCTCAGAGTTGCTTTGATTTGCATTTCCCGGATGGCTAAGGATGTTGAGCACTTTCTCAAGTGCCTCTCAGCCATTTTAGACTCCTCTATTGAAAACTCTCTATTTAGTTCTGCAGCCCACTTCTTAATTGGGTCCTTTGCTGTTTTGGAGACTTGCTTCTTGAGTTCTTTGTAAATTTTGGAGATCAACCCTCTGTCAGATGTGGGATTAGTGAATATTTTTTGCCCATTCTGTGGGCTGCCTTTTTGTCTTGCTGACTGTGTCCTTTGCCTTACAGAAGCTTCTCAGTTTCAGTAGGTCCCATTTATTAATTGTTGATCTCACTGTCTGTGCTACTGGTGTTATGTTCAAGAAGCTGTCTCCTGTACCAATTCGTTCAAGGGTACCACCCACTTTCTCTTCTAAGAGGTTCAGTGTGGCTGGATTTATGTTGAGGTCTTTGATCCATTTGGACTTAAGTTTTGTGCATGGCGATAAACATGGATCGATCCGCATTCTTCTACATGCCAGTCTCCAATTATGCCAGCACCATTTGTTGAAGATGCTTTCTTTATTCCATTGTATATTTTTAGCTTCTTTGTCAAAGATCAGATGTTCGTACGTGTGTGGGTTAATACCCGGATTTTCAATTCGATTCCATTGGTCTACCTGTCTATTTTTGTGCCAATACCAAGCTGTTTTCAGGACTATAGCTCTATAATAGAGCTTGAGGTCAGGGATGGAGATGCCTCCGGACGTTGCCTTGTTGAACAGGGTTGTTTTGGCTATCCTGGGTCTTTTGTTTTTCCATACAAAATTGATTATTGTTCTTTCAAGGTCTGTGAAGAATTGTGCTGGGATTTTAATGGGGATAGCATTGAATCTGTAGATTACTTTTGGCAGGATTGTCATTTTTACATTGATCCTACCTATCCAAGAGCATGGGAGATCATTCCATTTTCTGAGGGCTTCTTTAATTTCTTTCTATAAAGATTCAAAGTTCTTACGATACAGGTCTTTCACTTGTTTGGTTAGCATTACCCCAAGTTATTTTATGTTGTTTGTGGCAATTGTAAAGGGTGATGTTTCTCTGATTTCTCTTTCAGCCCTTTTATCATCTGTATATAGTAGGGCTACTGACTTTCTTGAGTTGATCTTGTAACCTGCCACTTTGCTGAAGGTGTTAATCAGCTGTAAGAGTTCCCTGGTAGAGTTCTTTGGGTCATTGATGTAAACTATCATGTCGTCTGCAAACAGTGAAAGTTTGACTTCTTCCTTCCCAATTCGTATCCCCTTGATCCCCCTTTGTTGTCGTATGGCAATAGCTAGAACTTCAAGTACCATGTTGAAAAGGTATGGAGAGAGTGGACAGCCTTGTTTTGTTCCTAATTTTAGAGGAATTGCGTTGAGTTTCTGTCCATTTAGTTTGATGTTGGCTGTTGGTTTACTGTATATGGCTTTTATTATATTTAAGTATGTCCCTGTTATCCCAGATCTCTCCAAGACCTTTATCATGAAGGGGTGTTGGATTTTGTCAAAGGCTTTTTCAGCATCTAGTGAGATGATCATGTGATTTTTGTTTTTCAGCTTGTTTATATGGTGGATTACGTTGATGGATTTTCGTATGTTGAACCATCCCTGCATCCCTGGGATGAAACCTACTTGATCGTGGTGAATGATTGTTTTGATGTGTTCTTGGATCCGATTTGCCAGTATTTTATTGAGTATTTTTGCATCAATGTTCATGAGGGATATTGGTCTGAAGTTCTCTTTCTTGGTTGTATCTTTGTGTGGCTTGGGGATCATGGTTATTGAAGCCTCATAGAAAGAGTTTGGCAAAGACCCTTCTGCTTCTAATGTGTGGAACATT
>NW_024434184.1:0-2373 GCF_017639785.1 Mesocricetus auratus | reverse complement strand
TGATAGCATGCATTCATCTCTGTCTAATGTTCAAAGATGAGAGAGCCTAAAACACATTCTTTTTGGTTTGTTGAGACAGAGTTGCTCTGTGCAACAGCCCTAGATGTCCTCGATGTATCTCTCTCTGTACATCAGGCTGGCATCAAACTCACAGCGATCTTCCTGCCTTTGATTACTGAGTGCAGGGATTAAAGACATGCACCACCACTGCCTGGCTCATAAAACAGTTTGAATTTCCAAATGTGCTGTCATCTTCAAATTCTTTTAGGTTCAGTCTCCTGCTTATACTTTGAAAAAATTAAATAGTGACAGAAAACTGAAAGTCAAGACAGTTAGGAACTGAAAGACTTCAACAGAAAATACATTACCATAATTATTTCGCACTACACTGGTAACATGAAACAGCAGGTCATACTTTACTGACAGGTGCTGAGGTAGAGGTGACAGAAGACAAAAAAGATAGTAAAGGGAGAACAAAGAAAAGATAAAAGCTGGGGCAGGGAGGTCTCTCTTAATGTCTGTCTCATTCTAAGTAAGAAGAATAGCTTCCTGTATACTACGTCCAGGGGGATATTTATGTAAATTTGACTCTGAAGAAAACATAATGGGTACTGGAAGTTTTACAGAAAAGTAACAGTGTAAATAAATACAGCTTAACTTATATTGATGATTTTTACTTTCTCATAAAATCATATACCCCCGTGTCAGGTAACTACTCTGTGTTTGCAAGGCATGCCTGTGAAAAATAAAGACAAGGAAACAATGTGTAAACAGTTACTAGCATTTGAATGATAGCACCATGCGAGCTATGCTGTAGACATGCCAAACCATTTCGTTTTATGCCAGTCAGACATTTTAAGTGTTGTAATCACTGTGTAAGAAATAAGTGTATGTTCAAGACCCTCTATATAGTAACAGTCCATAGTGAAACTGTCATTACTCATATACTCGTGAATGCTAAGTATATAAAAAGGGTCTGTTTGTGAGAATCTAGAAGGTTGTGGTGGAGAATCCTTACTCCTATACCACGTGCCTATGAGGAAAATAAAGTCAAACTGTGTGAATACAATGTGGAAATCTTTTATTTGTCATTCTTTCTTTAATAATAGCATCATGTACAGTGGGGCACGGGTAGCACATACCTTTAATCTCAGCACTCAGGAGGCAGAGGCAGGTGGATCTCTGTGAGTTGGAGGCCAGAGCAGTCTACAAAGTGAGTTCTATCACAGGCTCTGAACCAACACTGAAAAATCCTGTCTCAAAAATCCAAGACAGTAAGCACATCATATGTAACTCTAAATACAAGCCATGTGAGCCTAGAATATGGAAAGAAGAAATGTAGCCTACCCCCTCACTCTCGGGACAATTAGAAAACATGAAAGTAGATTTGTAGAATCTGATACAAGTTTACAATTAATTGCTCTTTCAACTTCATTGGAAAGACATCAACAAACACACACTTCAGAAAACCCCTATGAGCATTGCAATGTGTGAATACTTCCATTTATAACTGGTGTGTTCTGCCAGTGTAGTGTGACACACACTATAGGAAAACTTATGAAGGCAATAAATTTAAGTTCTGAGTTCCTCAACTTCTTTTCAAATATGTGAAAATTCCCATATAAAAAGATACCATAATTGTGGGGCATTAAGTGTCTTCATTAGATTATGGAGTTTTGTATATATTTCCCTTCTATCTCAGCCTGTTATCAGTGATGGATTATTCACCGGCTGTTTTCTTTATTGTTCCAAATTAGTCAAAATGAATAAATATGTTTTAAATTTTTCTTAATTTTGTCATTTTATATTTTGTGTTATTTTTCTTCTCTTCTTTTTAAGAATAGCATTACTGTGACTCCTGGCTGGCCTAGACCTCGCACTATAGAATATGCTATCCTAGGACATCAGAGAGATCTGTTCATCTAGACTACAGAGTGCCTGCATTATAGTTGGCCATGACACTAGATATGTTGGTTCATTTAATTGGCTTCCTGTGGATGAGCGACTGATTCTGGCTGGTTAGTAACAGAAGAAGGTGACCCTCAAATGCAGCCTTTCTGCTTTAAAGTCCACTGGCTTCCAACTCTGAGAATATTATTTTTCCTCATCAAGCAGTCTGTTATAACTCATCAAAGCACCTGGGAAGAGTTCTGCTTTGTTCTGCATATGGTGAAAGCCAGGCTCGCAGAGATAAGTAGATTTTGAAGATAGTTAAGTTTAGCTTCTCATGTTACTCATGCCATCATTCTAATGCCTCACTAAGTGAATCTGCCCCTAGAAACCTGCTATTACTGACTCCACACCCAGGGGTGGTAAAATCCCCGACCTCAGGATTCACCTCACAGTTTCTGGTTTTCTGTTCTCCAGGGGACG
>NW_024434183.1:0-5796 GCF_017639785.1 Mesocricetus auratus | reverse complement strand
TGTGAGGAGCCGCCCTCGCTATCGCTATTGCCGTTAGAAGATGGCGCTGACATCTGCTGTCAGTTGGAGTTAACCGTTAGAAGATGGCGCTGACATCTGCTGTCAGTTGGAGTTAACCGTTTAAGCTGTGCCTCTCCCGTGGCGTCATCTGGGGTGATGTGCAAACCACCAATCCCGGCTCTACACGTCTCACTCGGAGCTCCTAGGCTTATATAAGGGGCTGGGTTTCTTAGCTTGGGGTCTCCCTCTAAGAAGCTGATCATCTATCTCTCAAGATGCATTAAAGCTTTACTGCAGAAGGATCCGAGTGTTCTGCGTCGTTCTTGCTGGCGAGACGGTAGCGCGGGACATCTGGTGCCGAAACCCGGGAACTCTTCAACATCGCCGGCGCCGCGGGAGACCCCTCGGAAGACGGGGCGGATTCAGAACTGCAGGGACGTAAGTTCAGAGAGGTATGCTTTATCCTGAATACCCCCTTTCTCGACTTTGGCCTTAGTTTGTCATCACCGTGGGACGGGTCAGTGGAGGCTTTGGTGCTAGTCCTGTTTGTCCTTCTCCTTCATCGTGGCTGGTGCTGTCAGTCTGGTGCTGTCAGTCTGGTGCTGTCAGTCTGGTAACGGAGTTGAGCGCCGTTTTTTAGATAAGCCGCCAGCGCGATGGGGTTGTCACAGTCAGTGGTTACTGCCCTACAGACTGTGCTAAAACAAAGAGATCTTAAAATTGCACCACGAACACTTCAAAATTTTGTGAAGGAGGTAGATAGAGTGGCACCATGGTATGCTTGTTCCGGGTCCCTCACTGTGGCCTCATGGAACAAGCTAGGTAAAGAACTAGACAGGAAGCATGCAGAAGGAGATCTCCACTTAGGTACCAAAGCCATTTGGAAGCTAGTTAAAAACTGCTTGGAGGATGAGGCCTGTCACCCTGCTATAATAGAAAGTCAGGGAACCTTAGAGGAAGTTCAGGATAGCATGTCAGAAACTGAACGGAGTGAGAGAATGGGAGCTCGCAAAAGGAAAGACATGTCTAAGAAAAAAGGCCCTCCCCAAGAAGTTAAGAAAGGGGAGAGAAAGAAGGGAGTGATCATTCACCCCCTAACAAATCTAAGAAAAAGAAAAAGCCAGAATCTAGTCTATACCCTACAGTAGAGCTAGAAGCCTTGGAGCTAGATAATTCTGATTCTGACACTCTGTATTCTAGCGAAGAAGGTGGTCTAGAGGAGGAGGTGGCACGGTATGAGGAAGAAAGATATCACCCTGATAGACACCGGCCACTGAAAACAAAAATGAATGTGAGGCCACCACCTATAAATCCGGCGGGCTCACGCCCCTCAGCGCCTCCGCAGTATGAGCTTCGGCTGAATACTGGTACTGACTCCTTTTTACCTTTAGAGGAACGGAGAAAAATACAAGTAGCTTTTCCAGTATTCGAGAATGCGGAAGGCGGAAGAGTACATACCCCTGTAGATTACAATCAAATCAAAGAATTGGCCGAATCCGTTCGTAATTATGGGGTCAATGCTAACTTTACCACATTACAGGTGGAAAGGCTTGCTAATTTTGCCATGACTCCCACTGACTGGCAGACGACAGTGAAAGCAGTGCTTCCCAACATGGGACAATACATGGAATGGAAGGCTCTCTGGTATGATGCAGCCCAGGCACAAGCTAGAGTTAATGCCACGGCTGAAGATGAGAATCAGAGGCAGTGGACATTTGAAATGCTGACAGGTCAGGGTCAACATGCCCTTAATCAAACCAACTACATCTGGGGTGTCTATGGTCAGGTGTCGGCCGCCGCTATTAAAGCATGGAAGGCCCTCACAAAAGGGGAGAGTCCAGTGGACACCTTACAAAGATTGTCCAAGGACCCCAAGAGCCATTTTCAGACTTTGTGGCCAGAATGACAGAGGCCGCCAGTCGCATCTTTGGTGATTCAGAACAAGCTATGCCCCTGATTGAGCAACTTGTCTATGAACAAGCAACCCAGGAATGTCGAGCGGCTATCGCCCCTCGCAAAAGCAAAGGTTTACAAGATTGGCTCAGAGTGTGCAGGGAGCTGGGGGACCCCTAACCAATGCAGGACTAGCTGCCGCCATTTTACAAACGCACAGGCGTAGAGATTTATCTAATCGAAAAGCTTGTTTTAATTGTGGGAGAATGGGGCACCTTAAGAAAGATTGTCAAGCCCCTGAAAGAACAAGAGAATCGAAGCTTTGCCATCGTTGTGGTAAAGGTTATCATAGGGCTAGCGAATGCAGGTCAGTCCGGGATGTAAAAGGGAGGCTTCTGCCCCCTATTGAAGAACCCAAGGTACCCCAATCAAAAAACGGGTCACGGGGCCCGTGGTCCCAGGGCCCTCAGAAATATGGGAACCAATTTCAGAAAAGCAATCAAGAGGAAGTAGAGGTTTCCGAGGAACCCCCGGAATGGACTTGCGTGCCGCCTCCGACTTCTTACTCATGCCCCAAATGAATGTTCAACCGGTCCCAGTCCATTCCCCTGGACCTTTGCCCCCTGCCACCATTGGGCTTATTCTGGGCCGTGGCTCCTTAACTTTACAGGGACTCATTATATATCCTGGAATTGTTGACCCGTATCATAAAGAGGAGATTCAAGTTCTCTGTTCTAGCCCTCGGGGTGTATTTTCTATAAAGCAGGGAGATAGAATTGCACAACTGGTGTTGCTGCCCTCCCTCGGGGATGGAGAAACCTACACTTTACAAAAAAGGGCTATGGGATCTTCTGGAAGTGATTCAGCCTATCTGGCTATACCCCTAAATGAGAGACCTACAATAAAATTGTTAATTAATGGAAAAGAATTTGAAGGGATAATGGATACGGGAGCAGACAAAAGCATTATTTCACTCCATTGGTGGCCGAAGTCTTGGCCCACTGTTGTTTCATCTCATTCTCTACAAGGTCTTGGATACCAGTCCTCTCCTGCCATCAGTGCCTCAGCCTTAACCTGGCGGAATGCTGAGGGCAAACAGGGATGTTTTACCCCCTATGTGTTGCCACTCCCTGTAAATTTATGGGGACGGGATGTGTTACAAGCCATGGGCATGACCCTAACTAATGAATACTCCCCCCAGGCATCAGCCATTATGGCAAAGATGGGGTATACAAAGGGTAGAGGCTTGGGTAGGCAAGAACAAGGCAGAATAAAACCCATTACGCAACACGGAAATCGGGGTAGAAAAGGACTGGGTTTTATTTAGGGGCCGTTGAGGCTTCACGACCCATACCATGGAAAACAGAGGAGCCGTTATGGGTCTCTCAATGGCCTCTATCCTCTGAAAAATTAGAGGCTGTCACAAGATTAGTGCAAGAACAGGAACGGCTGGGGCATCTAGAGCCTTCTACCTCCCCATGGAATACACCAATTTTTGTTATTAAGAAGAAATCTGGGAAGTGGAGATTACTCCATGACCTGCGGGCCATTAACAATCAGATGCATCTTTTTGGCCCTGTTCAAAGAGGCCTTCCTTTGCTTTCTGCACTTCCTCAAGATTGGAAGCTTATTATTATAGATATTAAGGATTGTTTCTTCTCTATTCCACTTTACCCACGGGATAGACCAAGGTTTGCCTTCACTATCCCTTCTCTTAATCATATGGAACCAGACAAGAGATTTCAGTGGAAGGTACTGCCGCAAGGCATGGCCAATAGCCCAACAATATGTCAGCTGTATGTGCAGGAGGCTTTGGAGCCAATTAGGAAGCAATTTACATCTTTAATCGTTATCCATTATATGGACGATATTCTTATTTGTCACAAAGAGTTAGATGTTTTACAAAAGGCTTTCCCCATGCTGGTGGCTGAATTAAAACAGTGGGGATTAGAGATTGCCTCAGAAAAGGTTCAAATTGCAGATACAGGCCTCTTTTTGGGCTCAATGATTACTCCCAAAAATATAGTTCCTCAGAAAATAGAAATTCGCAAAGACCACTTACAAACATTAAATGATTTTCAGAAACTTCTGGGAGATATAAATTGGTTGAGGCCCTTTTTAAAAATTCCATCTGCTGATCTAAAACCCCTCTTCGATCTCCTGGAGGGTGAGCCTCATATCTCCTCACCCAGAAAATTTACCCCTGCCGCCCACCGAGCCTTACAGATGGTGGAAGAGGCCTTACAGGAAGCACAATTACAACGTATTGAGGAGTCACTACCTTTTAATCTGTGTGTTTTTAAGACAGCTCAATTGCCAACTGCAGTCCTGTGGCAACATGGACCATTACTTTGGATTCATCCAAATGCTTCCCCTGCTAAGATTATTGACTGGTACCCTGATGCTGTTGCACAGCTCGCGCTTCGCGGAATAAAAGCAGCTGTTACACATTTTGGCAGGGATCCTGATTCCTTGATTGTGCCTTATACTGCTGCACAAGTTCAGACCTTGGCAGCCACATCTAGTGATTGGGCAGTTTTAGTTACTTCCTTTTCAGGACAAATTGATAATCATTTTCCAAAGCATCCAATTTTACAGTTTGCCCTAAACCAGGCTATAGTGTTTCCACAAGTGACAGCTAAAGACCCACTCCCAGATGGGACTGTGGTGTACACTGATGGATCAAAAACTGGTATGGGAGCTTATGTGGTCAAGGATAGGGTTATATCTAAACAATATAATGAAACTTCACCTCAAGTTGTAGAATGTCTGATAGTACTGGAGGTTCTTGAGGCTTTTCCAGGACCCCTCAATATTGTATCAGATTCCTCTTATGTGGTTAATGCAGTTAATCTCCTTGAGATAGCTGGAATAATAAGATCCTCCAGCAGAGTTGCTAACATCTTTCAAAAGATACAAGCTGCCTTGTTAAATAGGAGATTTCCTGTTTTCATTACCCATGTCCGAGCACATTCTGGACTCCCAGGTCCCATGTCCTTAGGGAATGACTTAGCGGACAAGGCTACAAAGCTGGTGGCCGCTGCCTTGTCTACCCATGCACAAGCAGCAAAAGAATTCCATAAGCGCTTTCATGTGACGGCTGAGACCTTGCGCCGTCGTTTTGCTCTATCCAGGAAAGAGGCTAGGGAAATTGTTACTCAATGCCAGAATTGCTGCGAATTCTTACCTACTCCCCACATGGGAATAAACCCACGTGGCATTAGACCATTGCAGATGTGGCAGATGGATGTTACTCATATTCCCTCTTTTGGAAGGCTTCAATATGTTCATGTTTCTGTTGACACCTGTTCTGGCGTAATGTTCGCCACACCCCTAACAGGGGAAAAGGCCTCATATGTGATTCAACATTGCCTTGAGGCCTGGAGTGCTTGGGGAAAACCCAGAATTTTAAAAACAGACAATGGACCAGCATATACCTCTCAAAAATTCCGACAGTTTTGTCGGCAAATGGATGTTACCCATCTAACTGGCCTACCTTATAACCCTCAAGGACAGGGCATTGTGGAACGTGCCCATCGTACACTCAAATCATATCTGATTAAACAAAAGGGGAGTATTGAGGATGTTCTACCCTCGGTACCAAGAGTTGCTGTATCCATGGCACTTTTTACCCTTAATTTCTTGAACTCTGATGCCCAAGGCCACACTGCGGCCGATCGCCACAGTTTAGAGCCTGATAGGCCAAAAGAAATGGTAAAATGGAAAGATGTCTTGACTGATCTCTGGAAAGGCCCGGATCCTATTCTTATAAGATCCAGGGGAGCTGTGTGTGTTTTTCCACAGGAGGAAGAAAACCCCCTGTGGATCCCTGAAAGACTCACTCGAAGAGCTCCTTCACAACTCCAGAATAAGAAGGATGGAGGCCAAGTGGGTGATGAAGAC
>NW_024434182.1:0-728 GCF_017639785.1 Mesocricetus auratus | reverse complement strand
GAGATGGGAAGAAGAAGTATGTCTCTTACCAGAGAATAGTTCCGGGCTTCCTATCCCATGGCGTCACATGTCGACTCTCCTGTGTTTCTCCTTCCTAGAGTCCTTCTGGACTCCTAGTCCCTCCTATCTAGATTCCCTATTGGCCAGACAGTGCTTCATTGACATAAGACTTCCCCAACATTGGGCATTGTTCAATTTTCATGAGTTTTTGAGGTTTCTGCAATTTGTGTTTACGTTGAATTCTAATTTATGCCGTGGTTGTCCGACAGTTTGCAGGGGGGTAATTCAATTTTTTGTATCTATTTACATTTGCTTTAATGCCACGTATGTGGACAACTTTAGAGAATGTTCCATGTGGAGCTGAGAAGAAGATATATTCTGTTTTGTGTGGAATGTTCTATAATGTCTGTTAAAACCAATTGGGTCATAACTTCTGCTACTTCCATTGTTTCTTTGTTAAGTTTCTGTCTGGTGGACCTGTCTGGTGGTGTGAGTGGGGTGTGGAAGTGTCCCACTATAATTGTTTGATATGCATTGAAGTAATGTTTCTTTTATGAACGTGGGGGCCTTTAAATTTGTTGCATATATGTCCAGAATTGAGACTACTTTCTGATGGATTTTTCCTCTGCAGGCTGGTTAAAGATCTGTGTCTTTCCGTGATTGGATGCCTCTGTCAGTGTGATTAGGACCTGTCACTGACACATGAGCTGACATTTTGGAACCTATTC
>NW_024434181.1:0-7991 GCF_017639785.1 Mesocricetus auratus | reverse complement strand
TGTCCCGCGCTACCGTCTCGCCAGCAAGAACGACGCAGAACACTCGGATCCTTCTGCAGTAAAGCTTTAATGCATCTTGAGAGATAGATGATCAGCTTCTTAGAGGAGACCCCAAGCTAAGAAACCCAGCCCCTTATATAAGCCTAGGAGCTCCGAGTGAGATGTGTAGAGCCGGGATTGGTGGTTTGCACATCACCCCAGATGACGTCACGGGAGAGGCACAGTTTAAACGGTTAACTCCAACTGACAGCGACAGTTAACTCCAACTGACAGCGACAGTTAACTCCAACTGACAGCGACAGTTAACTCCAACTGACAGCGACAGTTAACTCCAACTGACAGTGGATGTCAGCGCCATCTTCTAACGGCAATAGCGATAGCGAGGGCGGCTCCTCACATCTCCCCTATTCATTTATTTTTGAAGCAATAGGACACCCACAACTTTGGAGTGGAG
This sequence comes from Mesocricetus auratus, assembly GCF_017639785.1. Lineage (NCBI taxonomy): Eukaryota > Metazoa > Chordata > Mammalia > Rodentia > Cricetidae > Mesocricetus > Mesocricetus auratus. The sequence continues at coordinate 7,537 of NW_024434181.1, read as the reverse complement.
ATAGAGGTCAAATCCCCATGTGCAAATTCGGAACATGTACAAAGCTCCTCTCCAGGGTCTTATCCCCAGAGGAAGTCCTGACCAGTCCGATGTCTTTTTTCTGGGGGAAGGAGATCATGACATAGAACCTTCATGCAAGATGACTTATCTCCCAGGAGAAAGTCGTTATACCACAGAACCTCTCCTGTGCAGTGCTTAGCCTTGCAACTCCTTGGGCTGCTGAAGCCTACCCACTCTATCCCGTGCAATGAGACTAGCCTCGTGGGGTGCAAGAGCTGGGAGGCCAGCGACCTATTGCTTTAACATGGTTAACCAAATGTCAGGGGATGCTCCGTGTTCTAAGGCAGCAAGTGCTTGTGCCACCACCACTTTCTCCTTTTGTTTGGGCTCTGAGCGTACACACCATCCAAAGCATCAACACTATTCCACAGCAGAGAACTAGGCTAAATGATCCTACCCCCACCCATTCCTTAAAATAAGAAAATGCAGATGAAATCCAGGGGGAGAGGTCTTCCATCAGAGAAAGATCCAGATGCGTCGAATTCACTTGCAGGATCGCCATTCTCAACTCACGGAGTGTCTGCTCAAACTCAAAAGTCCAATTCTGTAATAAATGTTGAGACAGAGCTTTTGACAGGTTAGCTGCTCTTGTAAAATTCTCATATTGTACTAAGTGACACAAAGGCCAGGCAACTTTGTTCACATCCCAATTTGGCCATCTGCCACAATATATCCAATTGTTCCTGAACCAAATTAATCTGTTGGTTTACCAACATCAGGCCTCCTTGTATCTGAGAATTGGCAGTGGCCTGTTTATCTAGGACCATGGTCACAGTGGCCTATAGTTCATTAATGGTTTGAGTTGTCTGCACAGTGGCAGAAAGTGCAAGGTAACCGAAGCAGTAACCGCGGCGGTGGCTATCAGGCCCACAATAATAGCAGAGATCCCAAAAATCTCGCTTTTCCCTAAACAAACTCAAATTACTTGGCGCCTCAACAGGAGCTGGAATAAATCGAGGCATGCGCATTACCAAAGCAAAAGGGTGCTTAATAGCATCCCAGCATAATGCATAAAAACAATTCTAAGCAGAACAATTTATTTCTTTCTGATTCTTACCTAAGGTATCATTACTCACAACCCAAATAAAGGGCAGCTGAATAATTAGTTCTCTTAAAAGGGGTATACTTAACATTGGAGGAGGACCAATCAGATGATCCAGAGCTCTGTCCCTCACTCAGACTGTTGCCTAATGCCCCTTTCCAATCAAAAGTAATCTGTCCCTTCTCACTATCATAGGAGAAAGATCAGTACAGCTTCCATTAATTCAAAAGGATTAGCATTAGATCTTTCTGGATCCATATGAATAAAATTATCCTTTAATGAAGAAATCACAGTAAAGCACAAGCTTCCTACTAATGACAAGGTTCTCTCATCCTGAAAACTCTGTATCTGAGGATCTAAAGGCAAAAAGGCAAGCCCCAACTCTCTATTATTTGTGAAAAATCTAGGGAACACCTGGGCATTCTGCATCACTGGCATCGGTAGGGGAAGGTAGACATGATGGCCCACCGTAACTCTCCCATCATACTAGGAACCATCATCCCGAGTAGGAGAGTCTTCATCACCCACTTGGCCTCCATCCTTCTTATTCTGGAGTTGTGAAGGAGCTCTTCGAGTGAGTCTTTCAGGGATCCACAGGGGTTTTCTTCCTCCTGTGGAAAAACACACACAGCTCCCCTGGATCTTATAAGAATAGGATCCGGGCCTTTCCAGAGATCAGTCAAGACATCTTTCCATTTTACCATTTCTTTTGGCCTATCAGGCTCTAAACTGTGGCGATCAGCCGCAGTGTGGCCTTGGGCATCACAGTTCAAGAAATTAAGGGTAAAAAGTGCCATGGATACAGCAACTCTTGGTACCGAGGGTAGAACATCCTCAATACTCCCCTTTTGTTTAATCAGATATGATTTGAGTGTACGATGGGCACGTTCCACAATGCCCTGTCCTTGAGGGTTATAAGGTAGGCCAGTTAGATGGGTAACATCCATTTGCCGACAAAACTGTCGGAATTTTTGAGAGGTATATGCTGGTCCATTGTCTGTTTTTAAAATTCTGGGTTTTCCCCAAGCACTCCAGGCCTCAAGGCAATGTTGAATCACATATGAGGCCTTTTCCCCTGTTAGGGGTGTGGCAAACATTACGCCAGAACAGGTGTCAACAGAAACATGAACATATTGAAGCCTTCCAAAAGAGGGAATATGAGTAACATCCATCTGCCACATCTGCAATGGTCTAATGCCACGTGGGTTTATTCCCATGTGGGGAGTAGGTAAGAATTCGCAGCAATTCTGGCATTGAGTAACAATTTCCCTAGCCTCTTTCCTGGATAGAGCAAAACGACGGCGCAAGGTCTCAGCCGTCACATGAAAGCGCTTATGGAATTCTTTTGCTGCTTGTGCATGGGTAGACAAGGCAGCGGCCACCAGCTTTGTAGCCTTGTCCGCTAAGTCATTCCCTAAGGACATGGGACCTGGGAGTCCAGAATGTGCTCGGACATGGGTAATGAAAACAGGAAATCTCCTATTTAACAAGGCAGCTTGTATCTTCTGAAAGATGTTAGCAACTCTGCTGGAGGATCTTATTATTCCAGCTATCTCAAGGAGATTAACTGCATTAACCACATAAGAGGAATCTGATACAATATTGAGGGTCCTGGAAAAGCCTCAAGAACCTCCAGTACTATCAGACATTCTACAACTTGAGGTGAAGTTTCATTATATTGTTTAGATATAACCCTATCCTTGACCACATAAGCTCCCATACCAGTTTTTGATCCATCAGTGTACACCACAGTCCCATCTGGGAGTGGGTCTTTAGCTGTCACTTGTGGAAACACTATAGCCTGGTTTAGGGCAAACTGTAAAATTGGATGCTTTGGAAAATGATTATCAATTTGTCCTGAAAAGGAAGTAACTAAAACTGCCCAATCACTAGATGTGGCTGCCAAGGTCTGAACTTGTGCAGCAGTATAAGGCACAATCAAGGAATCAGGATCCCTGCCAAAATGTGTAACAGCTGCTTTTATTCCGCGAAGCGCGAGGCTGTGCAACAGCATCAGGGTACCAGTCAATAATCTTAGCAGGGGAAGCATTTGGATGAATCCAAAGTAATGGTCCATGTTGCCACAGGACTGCAGTTGGCAATTGAGCTGTCTTAAAAACACACAGATTAAAAGGTAGTGACTCCTCAATTCGTTGTAATTGTGCTTCCTGTAAGGCCTCTTCCACCATCTGTAAGGCTCGGTGGGCGGCAGGGGTAAATTTTCTGGGTGAGGAGATATGAGGCTCACCCTCCAGGAGATCGAAGAGGGTTTTAGATCAGCAGATGGAATTTTTAAAAAGGGCCTCAACCAATTTATATCTCCCAGAAGTTTCTGAAAATCATTTAATGTTTGTAAGTGGTCTTTGCGAATTTCTATTTTCTGAGGAACTATATTTTTGGGAGTAATCTTTGAGCCCAAAAAGAGGCCTGTATCTGCAATTTGAACCTTTTCTGAGGCAATCTCTAATCCCCACTGTTTTAATTCAGCCACCAGCATGGGAAAAGCCTTTTGTAAAACATCTAACTCTTTGTGACAAATAAGAATATCGTCCATATAATGGATAACGATTAAAGATGTAAATTGCTTCCTAATTGGCTCCAAAGCCTCCTGCACATATAGCTGACATATTGTTGGGCTATTGGCCATGCCTTGCGGCAGTACCTTCCACTGAAATCTCTTGTCTGGTTCCATATGATTAAGAGAAGGGATAGTGAAGGCAAACCTTGGTCTATCCCGTGGGTAAAGTGGAATAGAGAAGAAACAATCCTTAATATCTATAATAATAAGCTTCCAATCTTGAGGAAGTGCAGAAAGCAAAGGAAGGCCTCTTTGAACAGGGCCAAAAAGATGCATCTGATTGTTAATGGCCCGCAGGTCGTGGAGTAATCTCCACTTCCCAGATTTCTTCTTAATAACAAAAATTGGTGTATTCCATGGGGAGGTAGAAGGCTCTAGATGCCCCAGCCGTTCCTGTTCTTGCACTAATCTTGTGACAGCCTCTAATTTTTCAGAGGATAGAGGCCATTGAGAGACCCATAACGGCTCCTCTGTTTTCCATGGTATGGGTCGTGAAGCCTCAACGGCCCCTAAATAAAACCCAGTCCTTTTCTACCCCGATTTCCGTGTTGTGTAATGGGTTTTATTCTGCCTTGTTCTTGCCTACCCAAGCCTCTACCATTTGTATACCCCATCTTTGCCATAATGGCTGATGCCTGGGGGAGTATTCATTAGTTAGGGTCATGCCCATGGCTTGTAACACATCTCGTCCCCATAAATTTACAGGGAGTGGCAACACATAGGGGGTAAAACATCCCTGTTTGCCTTCAGCATCCCGCCAGGTTAAGGCTGAGGCACTGATGGCAGGAGAGGACTGGTATCCAAGACCTTGTAGAGAATGAGATGAAACAACAGTGGGCCAAGACTTCGGCCACCAATGGAGTGAAATAATGCTTTTGTCTGCTCCCGAATCCATTATCCCTTCAAATTCTTTTCCATTAATTAACAATTTTATTGTAGGTCTCTCATTTAGGGGTATAGCCAGATAGGCTGAATCACTTCCAGAAGATCCCATAGCCCTTTTTTGTAAAGTGTAGGTTTCTCCATCCCCGAGGGAGGGCAGCAACACCAGTTGTGCAATTCTATCTCCCTGCTTTATAGAAAATACACCCCGAGGGCTAGAACAGAGAACTTGAATCTCCTCTTTATGATATGGGTCAACAATCCCAGGATATATAATGAGTCCCTGTAAAGTTAAGGAGCCACGGCCCAGAATAAGCCCAATGGTGGCAGGGGGCAAAGGTCCAGGGGAATGGACTGGGACCGGTTGAACATTCATTTGGGGCATGAGTAAGAAGTCGGAGGCGGCACGCAAGTCCATTCCGGAGGTTCCTCGGAAACCTCTACTTCCTCTTGATTGCTTTTCTGAAATTGGTTCCCATATTTCTGAGGGCCCTGGGACCATGGGCCCCGTGACCCGTTTTTGATTGGGGTACCTTGGATTCTTCAATAGGGGGCAGAAGCCTCCCTTTTACATCCCGGACTGACCTGCATTCGCTAGCCCTATGATAACCTTTACCACAACGATAGCAAAGCTTCGATTCTCTTGTTCTTTCAGGGGCTTGACAATCTTTCTTAAGGTGCCCCATTCTCCCACAATTAAAACAAGCTTTTCGATTAGATAAATCTCTATACCTGTGCGTTTGTAAAATGGCGGCAGCTAGTCCTGCATTGGTTAGGGGTCCCCCAGCTCCCTGCACACTCTGAGCCAATCTTGTAAACCTTTGCTTTTGCGAGGGCGATAGCCGCTCGACATTCCTGGGTTGCTTGTTCATAGACAAGTTGCTCAATCAGGGGCATAGCTTGTTCTGAATCACCAAAGATGCGACTGGCGGCCTCTGTCATTCTGGCCACAAAGTCTGAAAATGGCTCTTGGGGTCCTTGGACAATCTTTGTAAGGTGTCCACTGGACTCTCCCCTTTTGTGAGGGCCTTCCATGCTTTAATAGCGGCGGCCGACACCTGACCATAGACGCCCCAGATGTAGTTGGTTTGATTAAGGGCATGTTGACCCTGACCTGTCAGCATTTCAAATGTCCACTGCCTCTGATTCTCATCTTCAGCCGTGGCATTAACTCTAGCTTGTGCCTGGGCTGCATCATACCAGAGAGCCTTCCATTCCATGTATTGTCCCATGTTGGGAAGCACTGCTTTCACTGTCGTTTGCCAGTCAGTGGGAGTCATGGCAAAATTAGCAAGCCTTTCCACCTGTAATGTGGTAAAGTTAGCATTGACCCCATAATTACGAACGGATTCGGCCAATTCTTTAATTTGATTGTAATCTACGGGGGTATGTACTCTTCCGCCTTCCACATTCTCGAATACTGGAAAAGCCATTTGTATTTTTCTCCGTTCCTCTAAAGGTAAAAAGGAGTCAGTACCAGTATTCAGCCGAAGCTCATATGGCGGAGCGCTGAGGAGCGTGAGCCCGCCGGATTTATAGGCGGTGGCCTCACATTCATTTTTGTTTTCAGTGGCCGGTGTCTATCAGGGTGATATCTTTTTCCTCATACCGTGCCACCTCCTCCTCTAGACCACCTTCTTCGCTAGAATCCAGAGTGTCAGAATCAGAATTATCTAGCTCCAAGGCTTCTAGCTCTACTGCAGGGTATAGACTAGATTCTGGCTTTTTCTTTTTCTTAGATTTGTTAAGGGGTGAATGATAACTCCCTTCTTTCTCTCCCCCTTTCTTAACTTCCTGGGGAGGGCCTTTTTTCTTAGACATGTCTTTTCTTTTGCGAGCTCCCATTCTCTCACTCCGTTCAGTTTCTGACATGCTATCCTGAACTTCCTCTAAGGTTCCCTGACTTTCTATTATAGCAGGGTGACAGGCCTCATCCTCCAAGCAGTTTTTAACTAGCTTCCAAATGGCTTTGGTACCTAAGCAGAGATCTCCTTCTGCATGCTTCCTGTCTAGTTCTTTACCTAGCTTGTTCCATGAGGCCACAGTGAGGGACCCGGAACAAGCATACCATGGTGCCACTCTATCTACCTCCTTCACAAAATTTTGAAGTGTTCGTGGTGCAATTTTAAGATCTCTTTGTTTTAGCACAGTCTGTAAGGCTGTAACCACTGACTGTGACGACCCCATCGCGCTGACAGCTTATCTAAAAAACGCGCTCAACTCCGTTACCAGACTGACAGCACCAGACTGACAGCACCAGACTGACAGCACCAGACTGACAGCGCCAGATGGACAGCGCCAGATGGACAGCGCCAGACGGACAGCGCCAGACGGACAGCGCCGTTCTGTCAGCACCAGCCACGATGAAGGAGAAGGACAAACAGGACTAGCACCAAAGCCTCCACTGACCCGTCCCACGGTGATGACAAACTAAGGCCAAAGTCGAGAAAAGGGTTGTTCAGGATAAAGCATACCTCTCTGAACCTACGTCCCTGCAGTTCTGAATCCGCCCCGTTTTCCGAGGGGTCTCCCGCGGCGCCGGCGATGTTGAAGAGTTCCCGGGTTTCGGCACCAGATGTCCCGCGCTACCGTCTCGCCAGCAAGAACGACGCAGAACACTCGGATCCTTCTGCAGTAAAGCTTTAATGCATCTTGAGAGATAGATGATCAGCTTCTTAGAGGGAGACCCCAAGCTAAGAAACCCAGCCCCTTATATAAGCCTAGGAGCTCCGAGTGAGATGTGTAGAGCCGGGATTGGTGGTTTGCACATCACCCCAGATGACGTCACGGGAGAGGCACAGTTTAAACGGTTAACTCCAACTGACAGCGACAGTTAACTCCAACTGACAGCGACAGTTAACTCCAACTGACAGCGACAGTTAACTCCAACTGACAGCGACAGTTAACTCCAACTGACAGTGGATGTCAGCGCCATCTTCTAACGGCAATAGCGATAGCGAGGGCGGCTCCTCACA
>NW_024434180.1:0-715 GCF_017639785.1 Mesocricetus auratus | reverse complement strand
GTGATGTCATTGCACAGGATTTTGATGTCACATGCAATAATTGCGATGTCATAGTGCAGGATATTAACAACATAGAGTGTAATTGTGATGTCACAGTGTATAATTGTGATGTCATTTGCACCACAGTGATGTCACAAAGTATAATTGTATTCATAGAGAATTATATTGATGTCACAGTCAATAATTGTGATGTCATAGTACAGTATTGTGGTGTCACAGTCAATAATTGTAGGTCACAGTCAATAATTGTAGGTCACAGTCAATTATATTCATGTCACAGTGTATAATTGTGATGTCATATCACACCATAGTGATGTCACTGTGTATAGTTGTCTTCAGAGAGCACCATAGTGATGTCACAGCAATAATTGTGATGTCTTAGTGCAGTATTGTGGTGTCACAGTGAATCATTGTAGGTCACAGTCCATTATATTGGTGTCACAGTTTATAATTGTGATGTCAAAGTGCAAGATAGTGATATCACAGTGTATAATTGTGAGGTGATAATGAACTGTAGTGATAGCACAATGTATAAATGAGTTCATAGAGGACTATAGTGATGTTACAGTCAATAAATTTGATGTCATAGTGCAGTATATTGATAAAAGTGTATAATTATGATGTCACAGTGCAATATATTGATAACACAGTGTATAATTGTGGTGTCATATTGCACTATAGGGATGTCACAGTGTATAATTGTGTTCATAGAGCA
>NW_024434179.1:0-3274 GCF_017639785.1 Mesocricetus auratus | reverse complement strand
AAGAAGAAAATTTCAGCCGCCCGGTTGTCCGGTCCCCATAGCGCTCAGGTTTCTCCGAGGCTGTCACCGGTAGGCTGTCCGAGCTCAAGGCGCGGGGCCGGGCGGGCTCGGATTCGTCCTCTAGCTGGTCGCTCGGTTCGCCGACTCGGGGGCGACATGGCTGGGGCCCGCCGCGCCAGGCCGGGCGTGAGGCGGCCTCTCGCAGCCCGCGCGTCCCCGTAGCCCCTGGGCCGTCGGGCCCTCGTGTCGGCGTGAGCAGCCCCGGGCGCCCGCGGGCCCCGCGCTCCCGGCCGCATGGCCTCCGAGGCGCCGTCGCCGCCACCCGCCTCTCCCGAGCCGGAGCTGGCGCAGCTTAGGCGGAAGGTGGAGAAGTTGGAGCATCGAGCTGCGGAGCTGCAAGAGGCCAGGTGCGGGATGTCGAAGAAGCTGCTGCATCACACGGAGCAGCTGTGCCAGAGCACGAGAGCAATAACCAGATGCTCTCCACACAAGTAGAAGAACTCAGTAAAATACTCCATTGTGAGAGACATGAAGATAGGAAGAAGTCTGATGTAGAAGTACAGACATGAGAACCATGCATCCTTGGTCAATTTCAGATTATTATTATCAGTCATATTATAATGATGATAGTCTTCCCAGTAAAGAGATGGAATTGATTGTACAACAGAGTCAGTATGCTCAAGCTTCTATGAAAGATGAAGCACAAATAGACAGTGACAGTCATGCTGTTAATGATGGAACAGACTGTGTAAAACATGGTCAGGAGTATCATTTCACATTCTGATTCACAGGAGAGTACATCTGCCTTAGTAGCAGAGGTCACAGCCTTGGTAGGGTCCTCGATAGTGGACAGCTTCAAAGCTGCAGCAGAAGCTGCTGTGTCACAGACTGGCTTTACCTACGATGAGAACACAGCATTGTATTTTGACCACAGCACTGGTTTCTATTTTGATTCTGAAAACCAACTGTACTATGACCCTTCCTCTGGGATTTATTACTACTGTGATGTGGAAAGTGGTCGACACCAATTTCATTCTCTAGTAGATTTACAGCCTTCCCAGACCTCTAGCACAAAACCAAGCAAAGATAAAAAGCTGAAGAAGAGAAGAAAGGAGCCAGGCCTTTTTACAGCAAATGATGAAAAGGGCTTGAGTTCAGAAGATCAGAACATCATTAGCGTTGAATACATAAGCTTCAGTGAAGAAGAAAATTCCACAAAAACGAAAAAGAAGGCCAGAGTTGACACTGCTCATAGAAGTCGTCCCTTAATGCTCGCTGCTCCAGTTAGTGGGGGCACTGTGGCATCTCCTGGTGATGATAACTCAGCTTCATTGAAGGATGCGAATGTTACAGAGAGCAAGAGTGAACCAGAAGAAGGTGAAATTACAGACTCTCAGAGTGAGTACAGTTCCGATGAAGACAGTTCCAATGAGAACAAGGGATCCTCGGAAGAATCAGAGTATGAAATAGAGGAAGAAAAGCTTTGGACTCCTGTATTTGGGTGATTGTTGTTAGATCTCCAGTGTTGCAGACCAGGTTTGCTTTTCATCATCACAGCTGTAAACCCAGCCACAATTGGGAGAGAGAAGAATATGGAACATATTCTTTGTGTTCGTGAAGTTGGTCTCAGCAAGTTTCATGCAGAAATTTATTTTGACCATGACTTGCAAAGCTATGTCCTTGTGGATCAGAGCAGCCAAAATGGTTCCATTGTCAATGGGAAGCAGATTCTTCAGCCAAAAACTAAGAGTGGTCCTTATGTCCTTTATCATGGTGATGAAGTGAAAATTGGGGAGACTGTGTTGTCTTTTCACATTCACCCTGGCAGTGAGACCTGTGATGGCTGTGAACCAGGGCAAGTCACAGCTCATCTTTTTTGTTGGTTCAACATTAAGTAAGGAGGAAAAAGACTTGGAAAGAAGAAAAGCACTAAAGAAAATACGAGTAAAGTATGCTTTGCAGAATACAGACTATGAAGATGAAAAAGCATTGAAAAATCCAAAATATGAAGACAGAGCTGGAAAATGAAAGAAGCAGGTTGGAAGTGAAGGGACTTTCCAAAGAGAAGATGACCCAGCATCTGTTCACTCTGACATTACAGTTAGCAACAAAGGCTGGAAGATGTTGGAGAATGTGGGTTGAAGAAAGGGAGAGGGCCTGGGAAAAGATGGTGGAGGAATGAAGACGCTCATCCAGCTTCAGCTTTGACGGACACATGTGTGTTTGGAGTCAGGAAAACTGTCCTCAATTGAGGATCTTCACTTTTTGTAGAATATAAGCAAAACAAATTGGGACAAAGCACAAGAGAGGTTGCAGAATACTTCACAGAAACTAACCCTTTGAAAATGTCCCCGGGGTCATGCCGTGGGTGAAAGTGACTGCAGAGTAAAGGTCCGTAACAGGGAAGATTGGGGCTTTGAAAAGAGAAAAAAGTTTGAAAACTCTTATGGTAGAAACTTGGGTCCCCCAAAAGTCAGTACCAGTAGGGAATTCTTGAGGTGGCCCTCCTGGTCCACACGTGTGAGGGCATATGCTGAACAGCTCTAAGAGAGCGGTTTTAACTTCCAAGCATGAACTGGATGATCTCACATAGGAAGTGGACTAAAGTTCACAGAGAACAGGCAGAGCTTGTCAGAATTTCATTGTTTTAGCCTCTCATTTACCACATCTGTAGGGGCAACTATCCATGGAAGCAAAACTGAGATAACCACTAATGACTTGAGTGTACATATGTCCTGTTTCCATGTGTTCACTATAATAAGATACACAGATAAGAGATGTCAAAAGTTTATAAAGTAATTCTATGTTGTATACTTGTTTATGCCTTTTAGAACTTAGTTATTTTATTTTTATTAAGTTTTGAAACTGTGAGTAGTGGACATACTTTTATTATCCTTGAAATAACTGCAGTATATTGAGGAACTGATGAGCAGTTGACGTTATAGAAAATTAGTCTCAAACTGTTTTCTTCTGTGAAGAATGTTGATTTGTACTATATATTCAGCATTTGCCTTTGGTGTTTTCCTAGCTGATGAATATTTGATATAGACAACTGGGGTACGTATTAGCTATTGGCATATTCAATATGCTAGCATTTTTAGGTTTGATAAACACCACTGCAGGCAATGGGATTGTGCCAGAGAAATGTGACAGCTAGTGCAGATGATTACATAGCCAAGGCTTCAGACACAAGCATTTCCTGGAAGTGTCTTCAAATGCAATAAAAACATTTTAAAAGACTTGATTTCTTGAATAAATGATTTAAACATAAAAA